>NC_090885.1:57593966-57608966 GCF_036669925.1 Montipora capricornis
AAGTATCGCATAATTAAATTTTATGTCAGACATCTAGTCCGCAGAATCTTCGAGTACCATAACAAAATGCTGATGAATTTTATAGAATCACTTTTACGGCAAATGCGAAGGGCAAAACGTACCTTCATGTTCGCTTACCTTTTTTGGTACGTAAGTAGATCAAACAGAAAAACAGAATACAACAAATAAAAAGATGTCCACATTATTGCGCAAAGGCTGAGAGGAAGACAGCATTAGTTTAATTTGGAAAACGGAGGGTCCTCAATAGATTTGGGGGGATACGGGATTTGGCTTTTTTCGCGGTGATATTCGGTATTTCAGCTGAAAACAGGGGCGGGAAGCCGGAATTTTAGCAAGTGGGAGCGGGATCTCGTGTTTTTATAGGGTTGGGATGCGAGATTGGCAAGGGAAACAGAGCGAGATACGGGATTTCAATTCTCCTCAGTTGCCCATTGCAAAAACCGCAAGCTGGCGGAAATGAACCTTTTGTGCGTAAAGCTGTGTCAGGTTTCATGTAATGAATAGTAACGGCTCTGTACCCTGTCAAACGTATCCATTATCGCTTACCCCACGTTAGTATCAGACCGTATAAGGTCTTTAAGTCTTGTGATCTTTTTTGTTGGCCTCTGACATAAAAGACATTTGTCCATTTCCAACATTTGCGTCTGTATTATTGACTTCAGTGTCCTAAGTGGTCCTAAGTGGTTTGTTGTGGCCACGCCGTTTAGCGGTGACAATAATTTACCGAACGAACCGGGAAACGACACATCGACATTAGAAATTGTACGTGTAAAATTAAAAAACAAAACAAAACAGTGAAACGTTTAAATAAGATAATATATGTCAACACCAACTCTCTATTCGTTTCTGCCCTGTCACTAGTAAGACTCTTTCTGAATCTTGTAACTGGTGTTTTTCGAATTGCTTCTGATTTTCTTTTTTGTTTTTTTTTTTCCTCCGACCGACTGCCCCAAAATTAGGAAACACAGGAAGAAAGGGGGTCCAAGGGCCTAATAAGAACTCAGCATCTCAACTTGGAAAGATGTCTGCGAAGTTAAGAAAAACATTCTTAAAACGCCCAATGTAAAGGAATCCAGTTGGCCCTCGGATTCCAGATTCCAGCCCGTGGATTCCAGATCCTGAATAAAGGATCCCGGGTAATTAGTCGCTGATTCCGGATTCCAGACTCACGGGTTTCACCGAAATGGATCCTGGCTTCCATCAAAAGCTCTAGATTTTGGGTTCCATAGCCTCACATTTGCCGAATTTAATCCGGATTCCTTCACATAGGGCAATCTTAAAGACGGGTTTCTTTTTGGCTCTGCGAGTAGATCAAATGTCTTCATCTGTTGGGCATAAAGAGAAAACAAACCTCTCCGTCCAGGGCCCGTTTCTCGAAAGCCTCACAACTTTTTGGGCCTCATATCATCTGTATCTTAAGAACAGAGTGATTTTAAGTCAATAAGCTTCGATATCTTGCGTTTGGATATCTTGAAAACATGTTAAAAGATCACCCTACGACAACAAAAGGAGGACAGTTTCGTAAATTACTTTTTGGGCTCGAAAAGATATCGGGACGTTTCGAGCAACGGGCCACAGGGCTTAAACCAAATTAAGACAGCACTGAACAAAAGTACTTCGCACTCGATTCCTTAGCGTTTTGACGTTCCTATCGCTGATACAAATTTCATTTTTTAATAAAAAACGGACGAGTTTAAGACCAAATTTATGCTCGTATACTAATTATAAAATGCATATGCCCATATATATATACATATATAGGCATGAAACTCAGAGTAGCAAATAAACGTTTTTGACCTAGTTCAAGTCTACGTATCCATTCAAAGCTCTGGTAAACCCATTGAGCACTTTTAGCTGATGATCAATTTATCACGTCATTTCATTTTACAATATATATAAAATGTGCCCTCCCGGTTGTCACCATAATGGCTTTATGGCAACTCCTGAACTTGGGCAGAGGATGTACGGTATGTATATATATATATGTATATATATATATATATATATATATATATATATATATATATTTGAATGAAGATTGGCTTACCAACGGTGATGCCGCTTGGAAGAAGGATCTAAAGGATACTACACGCTTGCACTTGAAAATTGTAGTTTGTGTAGAAAGAGTAAACAGCGAACTTCTTCCGTGGCCAAAACTCTTTAATAAACGTTTCGCCCTTCGGGCTTCCTCAGTGTAGAGTTTACAGGGTTAAAAATACTTGGAATAAGAATCTCTCTAAGGCTAAGACTTAAATAGGCTAAAAAGTAGTTTATTATGTCCTAGTGTCCAAAGATCGAAGATATCATCTCTATACCTCCACCATAGATTAGGCTTAATATTACCTGACAAGGCCTAATCTATGGTGGAGGTATAGAGATGATATCTTCGATCTTTGGACACTAGGACATAATAAACTACTTCAATTCACGCAATTCATCAACTCTCTTTATCCCACTATTAAATTCACCCTTGTTCACTCCCCTACTTCACTCGATGTTTTGGACCTCACGCTTAGCCTTGTTGACGGTTTTATTCAAACTGATATATACTCCAAGCCCACAGATAACCATATATATTTGTTACGCAATAGCGCCCATCCTGTCCATTGTTCCAAAGCTATCCCCTATGGTGTAGCCACCAGAGTCAGAAGAAACTGTTCTTCCTCTGAAAGGTTTGAGAAACGAAGTATTGAATATCAAAGCTACTTAATTAATAGAGGATACAACCCCTCTCAGGTCAAACAACAATTTGAGAAAGTCAAATCCATTCCCAGGGAGAATTTGCTTGTTCCCAATATAAAGCAATCTAATAAGGTTTTTCCGTTAGTTTTAGATTACAATCCTTCTTTGCCAAGCATCGGGAAAATTCTATATTCCCATCGGCATCTCATTGACAATTCACCTTCCCTAGCCAAAATTTTCCCAAAGAGATCTATCATTCCCTCTTTTAGAAGAGCCAAAAACATTAAAGAAATCTTGGCACGACCTCGCCGCACCATATCCACAGATATACAAGGTTGTTATAAATGTAAAGGGAAATGCGATCTCTGTAAGAATTTTTTAGTAGAATCGGATCATTTTTCCAGCACTTGTACAAGCAGGAAATATTTCATCAGACAACACCTTCATTGTAAATCTAAAAATGTTGTTTACTTGATCACTTGTAACAAATGTAATGTTCAGTATGTAGGATCAACCACTAACGAGTTTAAAGTCAGATTTCGAAACCACAAATCGGCCATGAGCACAAAGAAGAACACTTGTGAAGTGGCGATACACTTTAACAAAGAAACTCATGTTTTGTCAGATTTCGTTTTCGTCATCATTGAACAAATTGGTAATTTTAGCGATCAAAATAGCCTCGACCATCGTCTGCTTACAAGAGAAGCTTTCTGGAGTGCACAACTTTGCATCCTTCAACCTTATGGTTTGAATAAAAGATCAGAATTCCACTCTAGGAATAGAATAAGATACAATTAACACCTTATTTTCATCACTCACAAGTGTTGTCCTTTTTATTTTTTATATGTTATATATTTAGGGATTCTTTTCTTCAAAGGCTCAATCAAGGATTTTGTTACGGGGCTGAGAGTATAGCACACAATGCTTGAGTTCAGGTGCTGATGACTAGGATTTTGTTATGAACCATTCAAAGGCCTTTTTTTCGGATCCTGTCCCGAAAATGGCATTGGGAGCTAGAAAGCGCCTTTGTTCAAAGGCTTTGACTTGGGAATTTGTTGCATCATTTTCTCTACACTATTATGCAATACCCTAGTGGTCTAATACCTTTTATCTCTCACATCATTGTTTTTATTTGTTATTTTGATTGCATTGTATATTTTTTAGCCTATTTAAGTCTTAGCCTTAGAGAGATTCTTATTCCAAGTATTTTTAACCCTGTAAACTCTATACTGAGGAAGCCCGAAGGGCGAAACGTTTATTAAAGTCGGAGTTTTGGCCACGGAAGAAGTTCGCTGTTTACTCTTTCTACACAAACTATATATATATATATATATATATATATATACACCCGTTTTCAAAAACGTTGCGATTTCAAAGTATATATGATATATATATGCCTTTTGTTTTCTCATCAGAAAGGTGAGACACGAAGCATGTGTATTGCACGCTGAAGGAACAATGCGTTTTTCTTTTAACAAAAATAATATTCAAAAATTGACGAGAGAAATCCCGCAAGCTATTTGAGGGAAATGAAACAGTATTTAATTGAGTCAACCGGGAGCTCTTTAATCCTAATGTTTTTTAAAGGTTCATTACGGGAACTAATATTTTACGGGAAGCCATCACAAAGAGGTGTGGTCTGTAAACCCGCCACCAAAACAACCTCCAAACCAACCAAAATTTATGACTTATTTAAGTCATTTAAGCCTTTGAATGATTCACCATGTACACGGGGTTCATGCCAACAAGGCCGAAATCGAGAAGAATTAAAAGCAAAACAATGAGTAAAGTGCTACTCATGCCACCTCGCTATTGCATCAGAAGGCTGACAATAACTCGTGGCTTTGTTGAGATGACAAGAAATCGCAAACAATAAGTGTTTTGGGGTAGACTTTCATATTCTGGACTAAAATGGCGCAGGACAAAAGAATTATTGTTATTCCGATTAGGCCTTGCTAATTAGCTATTATTATGTTCACTTTGTTCTTTTGTTTTATGGACATTAATTATTTCGGATCCGGTATATGAAAGACCAGAACAAAGTGAATTGCGAAGACAATATTCCCAACAATATTCAAAACAAATTCGTTAGACACCTTTCAAAACTGAAAGATCAAGCCATAAGTAATGAAATATAGGAAGGTTTTCAACCAACCTCTACCACCAATAAAAAAATAGAGAAAAGTACGACTTCTGGTAGACGAACAAAAGAAGCTAATGAGAGATCTTTTGTTTTCGTCCACCAACATGACGGCGATGACGTCATGTGAAAACCTCCGACAATTTAACTTTCTCCAAAAGTAATTTACGTCCTACTTTTTTTTTTTTATGTATTGGCTTTTGAGTTGAGATATGTGGCGAAACTGCTCCGTTCTTCAAGGTAATTCGGAAAAGAGCTGTCTATTAATCACCATCTTCATAACCCGAGCAGTTATTTCAGTTAGGAAAAAATAACACTGAGTTGTTAAGTTTTTAAGATACTGCCTTTCCCACATACCTTATTCTTTTCAATCATTAAAAAAAAAAAACCAGAAGAAAAGGTATGGTGGATGCTAGAAAGAAGTAAACTGGTGAAATTCAAACAAAGCCTTCAAAAGGTTTGACAGCAGCTATTGTTCTTTCCTTTTGTAAAAATGGTCCCCTATTGTTTTTTTCTGTCAACACCTTTCTGATGAGAAAACAAAAGGCATAAATATATCATATATACTTTGAAATTGCAACGTTTTTGAAAACGGGTGTATATATATATATATATATATATATATATATATATATATATATATAGACCGTAGAATGAAAAAATGAAACCCATCCCGTTAATCAACTGATTAATTATAGCGAATGAAAAACATGAAGAATTGCACTGAGGGGGATTTGAACCCACGTCCCCCTGAATACCGGTAGGGTGTGATGACCACTACACCATCAGGACAACCACGCTGGCAACGCAGCTATCGAGACAGTGAATTGGCCTATCGTGAGTATCCCGGGATTCTTTCACGGGTGGGATGGGAAAGCCTGAACCCCTTCATAGCCTTAAACCTAAGGATCGACTAACGATTCACAGGCATACAACCACTGAGGAATCAGCTAATCAGAGGGATCAAGTTAATGATGCAGGCTTATTTATATAGACCGTAGAATGAAGAAATGAAACCCATCCCGTTAATCAACTGATTAATTATAGCGAATGAAAAACATGAAGAATTGCCCTGAGCGGGATTTGAACCCACGTCCCCCTGAATACCGGTAGGGTGTGATGACCACTACACCATCAGGACAACCACGCTGGCAACGCAGCTATCGAGACAGTGAATTGGCCTATCGTGAGTATCCCGGGATTCTTTCACGGGTGGGATGGGAAAGCCTGAACCCCTTCATAGCCTTAAACCTAAGGATCGACTAACGATTCACAGGCAAACACCAACTTAGGCATCAGCTAATCAGAGGGATCAAGTTAATGATGCAGGCTTATTTATATAGACCGTAGAATGAAGAAATGAAACCCATCCCGTTAATCAACTGATTAATTATAGCGAATGAAAAACATGAAGAATTGCCCTGAGCGGGATTTGAACCCACGTCCCCCTGAATACCGGTAGGGTGTGATGACCACTACACCATCAGGACAACCACGCTGGCAACGCAGCTATCGAGACAGTGAATTGGCCTATCGTGAGTATCCCGGGATTCTTTCACGGGTGGGATGGGAAAGCCTGAACCCCTTCATAGCCTTAAACCTAAGGATCGACTAACGATTCACAGGCAAACACCAACTTAGGCATCAGCTAATCAGAGGGATCAAGTTAATGATGCAGGCTTATTTATATAGACCGTAGAATGAAGAAATGAAACCCATCCCGTTAATCAACTGATTAATTATGGCGAATGAAAAACATGAAGAATTGCCCTGAGCGGGATTTGAACCCACGTCCCCCTGAATACCGGTAGGGTGTGATGACCACTACACCATCAGGACAACCACGCTGGCAACGCAGCTATCGAGACAGTGAATTGGCCTATCGTGAGTATCCCGGGATTCTTTCACGGGTGGGATGGGAAAGCCTGAACCCCTTCATAGCCTTAAACCTAAGGATCGACTAACGATTCACAGGCAAACACCATATATATATATATATATATATATATATATATATATAAAACGAATAGACTAAGATGAAGTTGCTTCGCTTATCTTTGGAGTGCTCAATGCAAGAATTTTGCAGAGCAAAATACAAATGTAAGAAGGAAAGTATTACTAGTTACTCGAGTTTCACGCTCAAGGCGATCATCAGACTGATCGTTGTCTACGAGAAGGTGTCATATATAAGTGTTCAAATTTAGGAACGGTTGCAGCGACGCTTCCGGTGATTGGTTGTCGTGAAAAACTTGTTTTCATGGCGGCATTTCGTTACCAGCTCAGATTTCTTGTTCAAGAGAAAGGCGTTTTTTGCGCTCAAGATGCAAAGTTTTTCAGATAAACACAGGTTGCAGCGAGAAGGGTTGCCTTTGTACGCTTTTGCTCTTTTTACGATGCGCCAGTTGATTGCGTAGTCGATGTTTTTGTCCTTTAAGTCCCAGATGTGCTTAGAAAGTACAGTGTCATGTGAGTGTTTTTTGTCATTGAAAGAAAGCTTGTGGTTGTTGTACCGTGTTTTGAATTCGTTTTCCGTCATGCCAATGTAGGATCTTGAGTTACCGGAAGTTGTTGTGACAGTAGCTTGGTAGATAATGTTGCTGGTTAGGCATGCACCGTCAAGAGGGCAAAGGTTTTTGTTTCTACAATTGCATTTCTTCTCACTGGAGGACTCGTTGCACTCATTCAGGATCTTCTGGTTGTGGCTTTTGATTATGTTAGCCATGTTTGTAGTGCAGCTGTAGCTGACCTTGAGGTTGTTTCTATTGAATATTTTGTGGAGCTTGTGTGACTTTGGGAAATGTTTGTTTATCAGGCAAAGGAATGATTTAGCGATGTTGGTTCGAACATTCTGGCTGTATGGCGGGTTAAACCATATGATTTTTCTTGACCTGGATGATGTTCCAACATCCATAGGCACTAGAGTATCGAGTTTGTCCTGCGACCAAGACGAGTTCGATAAAACCTCGCAGTTATACAACAACGCCCTGAAATCCAGCGGGTACAAAGAACGAATCCATTATGTTGCAAATCAAAATCAAAACCAAGGAAGAGCAAAATCCAGAATCAGGTCAAGAAAAATCATATGGTTTAACCCGCCATACAGCCAGAATGTTCGAACCAACATCGCTAAATCATTCCTTTGCCTGATAAACAAACATTTCCCAAAGTCACACAAGCTCCACAAAATATTCAATAGAAACAACCTCAAGGTCAGCTACAGCTGCACTACAAACATGGCTAACATAATCAAAAGCCACAACCAGAAGATCCTGAATGAGTACAACGAGTCCTCCAGTGAGAAGAAATGCAATTGTAGAAACAAAAACCTTTGCCCTCTTGACGGTGCATGCCTAACCAGCAACATTATCTACCAAGCTACTGTCACAACAACTTCCGGTAACTCAAGATCCTACATTGGCATGACGGAAAACGAATTCAAAACACGGTACAACAACCACAAGCTTTCTTTCAATGACAAAAAACACTCACATGACACTGTACTTTCTAAGCACATCTGGGACTTAAAGGACAAAAACATCGACTACGCAATCAACTGGCGCATCGTAAAAAGAGCAAAAGCGTACAAAGGCAACCCTTCTCGCTGCAACCTGTGTTTATCTGAAAAACTTTGCATCTTGAGCGCAAAAAACGCCTTTCTCTTGAACAAGAAATCTGAGCTGGTAACGAAATGCCGCCATGAAAACAAGTTTTTCACGACAACCAATCACCGGAAGCGTCGCTGCAACCGTTCCTAAATTTGAACACTTATATATGACACCTTCTCGTAGACAACGATCAGTCTGATGATCGCCTTGAGCGTGAAACTCGAGTAACTAGTAATACTTTCCTTCTTACATTTGTATATATATATATATATATATATATATATATATATATATATATATATAATAAGTTAAAATGCCTCGAGCCAACAGAGATGCTGCGCCAGAAGGATCCGAAAGGATTCACAGTTACGCGGATCTTGCCATGGGTGAAATAGATTTTCAGGCTAAATTTTCTGGCCCCATAAAGCCGGCTTTATAGTGGCGATACCGTGACGATGTTTTTGACCTTTGGCAACAGGGCCTTCCTGCACTGCATGAGTTTACCGAATTTATAAATTCTTTATACCCTACTATAAAATTTGAATTAGTTTTTTCTGAGCGCGAGCTCCACGTGCTAGACTTAACTTTATATCTTATCGAGGGTTTTATTCAGACAGACGTTTATTCAAAGCCAACGGATAGCCATCTGTACCTCCCACCATATCAAGTGCTCATCCTAAACACGTTTTTAAGGCTATTCCTTATGGCGTAGCGACAAGGTTACAAAGAAACTGCTCGGAACAAATTTTCTTGCCCAGAGAACTACTGAATACAAGGGTTATTTAGTCAATCAAGGTTACCCTTCTAAATTAGTGGATGATCAATTTCGTAAGGCCTCAACCATACCCAGAAGTGATCTGCTTAGGACTCGTGCCAGATCTAAGAAGAAATTATTTCCATTTGTGACCACATTTAATCCAAATCTACCTGATGTAGGTCGCATCATTAGCAAACACCTAGCGATTTTGGAATCTAATCCTAAATTAAAAGAGCTTTTTCCTCCAAATTCCATTATAGCATCCTTTCGAAGATCTAAAAACCTTAAGAAATTGTTGGCGCCATCTCGTTATGGCCCCAACACTGAACGCGGAGAGATTGTTGAGGCTAAGGGTTGTTTTAAGTGTAAAAGGACAAGATGCGATCTCTGTCGCAACTTCTTAGTTGAATCAAATTCTTTCGTAAGTTTTCAAACAGGTAAAAGTTACAAAATACGATCAAAACTTTCTTGTGATTCCAAGAACATTATTTATTTGGCTTCGTGCAAGAAATGTCGCCTGCAATACATTGGTTCTACAACAACTGACTTCAGAGTTAGATTTCGCAACCATAAGTCTGCTATGGTCACTAAGAAAAAGACTTGTGAGGTAGCGGTACATTTCAACAAAACACCACATGATTTAAGCGACTTCTCATTCCAATGTATTGATCAAGTACAGGAGACTGTCTACAACTCATGCAGCATCGAGAAACTCCTTATCACTAAAGAGGTATATTGGAGTGCACAGTTGTTTTCTTTGGCACCTTTTGGCTTGAATAGGCGTCGGGAATTTCACTCGAAAAAAAGAATAAACTACAATTAACGTAGAGATCACATGTAAGTTGGGCGGGGGCCCCCATCTGGGAATTTATTACAATATTGCTGTTAAAGGGCCCAGTTCGGGGCGCCTTTTGTGCCTGGTCACGGCATGGTTTCAGGGGCTCTGATTAGAAATTTTGTTTTATCTCTCGCCATTTCATTTTTAACGCTAGCTCCTTTACATTCTCAGGTGGACTCGACAGCCTTTTCTTTTCTCTTTGCATTTTATTTGTATGTTTGTATTCTTTTATTTTATCTTTCGATTTGGTTTTCCCCGTGGGTTTGTTTCGTATAGTCATCGGTTTCACGCGTAGTAATTACCGATTGTTCATCACTTGTTAATTTTTTGCGAATATGTGTTATCACGCCCTGTTATATAATCATCTTTGTAATGTTTTGTTATCTTTTATACTGTAAACTTATTTAAGGAAATTGTAATTCACTATTCACTTGCACTGCAACTGATGAAGGTCACAGACCGAAACGTTTTTATATAATTTTTTTATCATTTTTAGAATTTTTACTGTATATATTTTCCTTCGCTCGACGTTGTCCGTCCTCGTTCTCTATAACAATTATCTATATATATTATATATATATATATATTATTATTATTATTTATTTATTTTTTTTTTGCGTTAGTAATTTAGATGGGTCGCAAATACAAAGCGGCGTACAAAGTAGGGAAACAGACCGTTTCCATGGTAAAATCCCAACCAAAACCCAGCCAAGCAAAGTGACAACACATCACGCATGCGCACAACCATTTCGTCCGGTTCATTGGCAGCCATGGAAAGCTGTTTCGGCCTTGTTAGGCTTTATCAGCGTGGCATTCTCAACTTTCACAAATCCCATAATGCACCTGTTCTACCTCCTAAATTTGGCAGAGGCATCGTTTTCGATTTCTCTTGGAACATCTTCAAGTCTCAAGAGAAATCGAAAACACCGATTATGCAAAATTTGGGGGGCCAGAAGATGTGTTTTATGGGTTTGTGAACTGAGAATAGCCAACTTACCAGGCGGGGGCATTTGTTATGTGGGGCTGCCACTTAATTGGGTGCCTAAAACACCAGTCTGGTATGTTGGTTATGCCATCCTGGTGAGACCTAATAAGGCCGAAACAGATGTCCATGGCTGCCATTGAACTCGGCGAAACGGTTGTGGGCATGCGTGACGTGCTGGCCACATCGGGTTGGTGTTATCGTGTGTCACTTTGCTTTACTTGTTGTTTTCAATAAGAGTGCTCCTTTTAGCCCTAGAACCGCTTGCCATATAACAATTTATCGCTCGGTTATTAGTAACAAAGTGAACAGCGCGGTTATGGACAGATAACCTTGGCAGCAAAAAAACAAACTTGAAATAGTTCTCTCGGGACTAAGGGATTCGCTCTCTTGCCTCGTATTCTCTTGATTACGCCTAATTCCGATGTTTCCGTGGAAAGTTCCTGCAGCTTTTGTTAAGCAAGGTCTTACATTTTACCTCCAATGCAGAAGCTTAAGGGAGCAGGAAATGCGGCGGGATCCAAAAGCCAAGAACTCAACTCACAAAATTGGCCAGTTTTTGCTGGAGTCGTGTTTATCTTCTGTGGACTGACCCTTGTGATCCTCACTATTGATGTGGCTCGGGGCTGGTTTCAGGGACGATGCATGAACAGAAAAATGGAAGATAGGGAAAAAGAACACGAGAAAGGTATGTTTCCATACCCAGGACCCTCAGCGCAGGGGATATCGGTTCCGAAGTTGCCCGAATGAACTCACTTTGTGGTTGCTTTCTGTCGAGTGAAAAAATGTGTTGAGTACTAAAGACTTTCTCCAAGCTTGTTTGTCTCACATACGTTTGTTTTTCTTTGATTCACTTTCCACTCCATTGAACCGAATCATATTCACGAATGCTCAGTTTCGATATAAATACTACTACAAGTTCACAAAAAACCCGTATTTTATGCTGACAGTCTTTATATGGCTTGCTTTATTTTCCCTTGATTATATTTCTGTAAAATTTTGAATTAATGAATAAATGTATGACTCATTACATTTTTAGGAGAAATCTCACCCCGAAAGTCGGAGTGGTCGATGGATGAAAGACCCTTGGCGTTAGCTGAAAGAGAATCCGTCAAAGAGTGATTCACTCTGTGGCAGAAAAAAACACATAGACGCGTTGTGCCAAAGAGAACAAAATGTTTGCTTCATAATTTTAGCTTCAGACTAGAGACTTTAAGTATTTTCGAGTCTTTGATAAGCGTCTTTGATAATGTTTTGCCGCTCTAATTAATTGATAAGGAGAGAAAGTCAGTAAGAGTAGAACGACTATGTTATAGTGGGAGATGGGAGAGAAGTCCACAATTTCTGCTGCTTCCTTATTGGCAAGCTTCGTTTAATCTCGATCAAGACTTTTGAACATGTGAATCATCGTCCCTAGAGAATGAGATTCTTTCGGGTAGCAGCGAAAATGAAGGTTCGTTCTGAAATATGCCTTTTTTTGGAACGACAGCTCATTCTCGTCTCCAGAGCCCGCGGTTCTTTTGTTCAGCACAAGGAGCCATGAATACTTATGGACTCCTACCAAGAACACGGACTATTGCCACTGCCAAAGCAGGATCGCGCCGGCGATCATATTTTAATGTAGCTGGCGTGATATTATTGTTGTTATTATTATTAAGTCACGGACTTCCGGCTCTTGTGCGCATTCTCGGAAATTGAAAACAGTACCGGTCATCAACGGTTAAACATTATACCATTACTGCGACAGCACGTATTTTTGAGTTGCGGCCAGAGTCCGTGTTCTTGGAGGTGACCAAAACAAAAGCAGACTCTAGGGACGAGAATGGGAACCACTAAGATACCTGAGACTGCGCAGAGGAATCAAGAGTCTATTCATATCTGAATCAGCCAGCGAAGATCCTCCCCAGTCAGGTGACGAAACAATCACGGCCTCTGGGTATGACAATGCAGGTGAACTTCAGGTTATTGTAGCATGACTTAAAGGTCCTGTATCCCGACCGTGCAATTAGCCATTTCCGAGTTCATGTCTGCCACTTCTTCAAAGCTGAGTGCGAGATTTTTGTGATGGTAATTACTTCTACTATCGAAAAGAGAGAGTTCGAGGAGAGATAGAGACTTTCCCATTTTTCAGTACAGTTACATGACTTTAAGTTGTCGTATTTATGTTACACACTTGTAGAATAAGGTAACGGATTCTGTTTTTTTGTGGAGAACACAACTCCTTACTAAAACTCATGGTTTTCATTTTTTAATAATAGGCCATTTTCGAGTTCATGTTTGCCTCAAAGCGAGTGGGAGGAGGGACAGGAGATTTTTTTGTTTTGTTTTCAACCCACTTTCCACTTTCCACTTTCCTCTCTACTTTCTTCCTTTCTTTTCTTACTCTCTTTCTGTCTATCCCTATCCCTCTTAACCTTCCATCCCCTGATCCATTCGTGATACCTACCACTACTTTATGTACCCTTGACCCATTCAATTCCAATGTGTACATGAGAGAAAGATTTCGCCTTGAACTGCACTTACCGACTCTTGAACCAGGCATCTCTGACATCCCTTAGTATTGAGTCCTTCGCCGTAACTAACCTCTAAACCACACAGGACTTGCAAAAACAGTCGTCATTAATTTTAATAGCAAAAGCGTTTCTCGTGGTGCAAGAGGGCCCAGAGTCTTCTCGGTCATAGTAAATTATGCAAAAGATTACTCGTGCGCAATGCGTGGCCCTGTACGGTTCGTAAAATGGCTAACACAAATTGTGTTGATTCAGAGATATTCTACCAAGATTGGGTGAAGTTAAAGCTTCCAAAAAGCCAAAACCAAGCAAAGTAACCCCTTTTATTGATGACAACTTTTACAACGATGCAGTGACGTGGTTAAAAACACCGTAATGAAGACAGCAAGGACAGAACAAATCTGACAAGTCAAGACGTAGCAATTATCAAAAGAAAAGGATGGAAACTGGAGGGTGGCAAAATATTATCAAAGAACGGAAAATAAATTTTTCAAAAATGTCAACTACACCAAGTTCTTTGTCAAAGAATATTGCGCATAAAGGAAGTGACAAGATGGACAAGTCAATCAAGCGAAACTACGAATCAATAATCAATAGTATCCCAAGAAGTAATACAACTCTTTGTGTCACTCTGCTCGATACACAAAGAACAAAAGTCGATCACCAGCAGGCAAAAACAGCCTATGCTAGCCCCTATTCAAGCAAGAGAATTCCTTCACGTCATCGCAAACACAATTGGATTCTCCACATCATTGATCATTTCACAAAATATTCAGAAGAAGAAGAAGAAGAAGAAGCTAAACGTGCTTATTATTCACTTACCAAGTCATCAAAGGAGATAAGGACACCTCAACATGGAAAAGCTAGAAACACACAAAGAAAATACAACAACAAAATGACGACAAGCAAACCCAATATCATTTCATTCCAAGTCAACAACTTTGTCAAAATCAAAATTAATTAAGTGGACAAAAGTCCATTACAACCAAACACACTTCTTGGTAAAGTAATTGAAAAAGAACATGGATTTATGAAAGTTGTAACCAAATTTGGAATTATTAACTCTTGGATTGCATGCACACCAAACAGACTACAAATTACTGAAGACATGAATGTCTTATTAGACACAACTAAAACAATACGTTTCACTGCTGCATGCAAAAAGGCACTTGACCAGTGACACATGTACAAGAGGTTCAAAAACAAGGAAATGACTTCTCATTGTTCAACTACAGTCAACTACATGCAAGTAATGACTGTTTAATAAAGGTTAAAAACTTTGTGGACTGCCAGAAAAAAAAAACTTTGAGTTTGATTGTTGAAGTACTTATAACCACAAAGGGGTTTTGTTCTGAATTACATGTACATCATTCAATAATCTACCTTCTAAAAAGTCAATTGTCTTTTTCCCTCCAAAAACCCGAAAAATAAATATAAAAGATGAAGGTAATTCTTATTAAACAAG
>NC_090885.1:57613966-57616466 GCF_036669925.1 Montipora capricornis
ACTGTTCGTTCACGGTAAATTGTGTCTCCATTCGCTCCGCATTTTTAGCTGCTTTATTTGCCTTCCTCCGCTACCCGTTTAGAAGTCCGTTTTCCGGCGCACTCAAAGTAAAAGCAATCAGCGAAGACTTTGCGGAATTCACAAATTCGTCTGCTTCGATATAGAGAGAAGGATCAATCGATTTGAATGAGCTTCTCCATGTCTCTATAGAAGTAACGAGTTTCTGCTTTTCTTCAATGCACCCATCTTTTAACTGCTTTTCTTCGATTTGAAGGGCCTCGATAGTGGCATCAAGAAGCTTTGATTCCGCCTCTCTAAGTATGCCATCAAATGTTTGCTGAAGACCGTCTGCGCTTCTACCTTTAGTAGCTATGTTACAGGTAAATTTGAAATTCAGGTTGAAATGATTTCAACCTAGGTAAATTTAATTTTAAACTAGGTTGAAATTGAATGTAGGAAACATCAACAAAAAGTCCATCAATTGTTAGCAAGAACGTGTATATTGGTAAGTAAATCGGTGCTGGAAGTAAGGGGATGTGGTTAGCGTACGTTTTTCATGAGCTAGTCTGTAAAAACGCCTTTGGTTGTTATTAAGTCTAAGCACTGATTTTAAATGGTTAGCATTAAGGGTGGGGTTAGGCATACTGTGCATGACAACCATTCCTGTTTTTTTTTTTTAATCGTAGAACAGCAGAAAAAGAAAACCTTTTTCAATAAGAATTTTGTTGAATAAGACTTTGTTTTATTTTTATTTTTCTGGTTTTTGGAAGGAAAAAGACATCCAAAAATTGACGTAGATTATTGAATAATGTACAGTTACTTGTACAAATGTAGTTGAGGAGGAAGCCCCTTTGTAGTTATAAGTACTTGAAAAATCAACTTCAAAGTCTTTTTTTCTGGTAGTTCACAAAGTTTGTAACCTTTATTAAACAGTCATTACTTGTATGTAGTTAAACAATGAGAAGTTATTTCATGGTTTTTGCACCTCTTGTACATGTGTCACTGGTCAAGTGCTTTTTTGCACGCGGCAGTGAAACTTATTGTTTTAGTTGTGTCTAATGACACATTCATGTCTTCAGTAATTTGTAGTCTGTTTGGTGCAATCCAAGTGTCAATAATTCCAAATTTGGTTACAATTTTCATAAATCCATGTTCTTTTTCAATTACTTTACCAAGAAGAGTGTTCGGATGTAATGGAGTTTTGTCCACTTTATCAATTTTGATTTTGACAAAGTTGTTGACTTGGAATGAAATAGCATTGGGTTTGCTTGTTGTCATTTTGTTGTTGTATTTCCTTTGTGTGTTTCTTGCTTTTTCTTGTTGAGGTGTCCTTATCTTTTTTGTTGACTTGATAAGTGAATGACAAGCACGTTTAGGTGCAGGTTCTGCATCCACATCTTCACATTCTTCTATAACATTTCCCAAATTTCAATTTTGTTTCCTTTTTTGAGTTGAGTGTTGTATTTCGTCAGCAAAATTTCGGCATTCGATTGTGTTCCACAAAGTGATCTTTTAGTCGCTTTTTGGCTTCTTTCTTTTTAACTAGCGATGTTTTTGAGCGCATTTTGTTTTTCAAAGGTGTTCCTTTTCTTGGTTCTGGAACGGTCCCCTCTTGAAAAGCGAGAACAGATTGTTCCTCTTTTTTGTGTTCCTTTTGATGAATTCGGAACGTGCTTTCATACTACTTGGGAACAAAATGGTCCTTCATTGCTAAAAGGGGAACCAATTGTTCCGAGTTCCGAATCCCGAGCGGAACAAATTGGTCCTTAATGGGTGATTTGGGAACTATTGTTCCTAAACATGTGTTCCTTTTGATAAAATGGGAACGTGCTTTTATAAAGATACGGAACAAAATGGTCCTTTATTGTTAAAAAGAGAACCAATTGTTCCGAATTCCTAATCCCAAGCGGAACAAATTGGACCTTAATGGGTGATCTGGGAACTACACCTTTTGCTGTTCATTTACGCAAAAGATACATTCATTTACGTCAACAGTCGAAACTACGTTCATTAGCACTTCCATGAACTTCAATAACGCGAACGAACTTTCAATAACGCTATTTGCATGTGAATTAACATTCAATAGCATCAACGGATGAACCATTGCACCTTTGGACATTCAAAGATAACAAATATCCTTTCAATCTCGCGCAATGGTTAATCATTAACACTAATAGAAAATCAATTGCATAGTGTGACAATCAATGGCGTATTAGAGACATAAAATAATCAATTTGCATGGAGACGCACAATCAATTGCACCTCCATACAATCGTTTATTCGAAATGCGTAAATGAACAGTAAAAGGTGTATAGTTCCAAAAAAAAATGTGTTCCTATCTACAACATGGGAACCAATTGTTTCGAGTTCCGAATTCCGAGCGGAACAGATTGGACCTTAATGGATGATTCGAGAAATATTGTTCCTAAAAATGAGTTCCTTTCTATCAGGGGCCAAGATGGCACAGTCGGTTAGTACGCGGCCTTGGTGCAAAGAGGTC
>NC_090885.1:57621466-57623966 GCF_036669925.1 Montipora capricornis
AGGATACCTGAAACACAGCACAGTCAAATGCGTTCAATTTCATTTTTGATACTTAAAATGTTCCCCAAATTTCCTCGGAAACAAAAGGTATTCCAATAAATACTGATCTGAAATAGCGTTGTCGCATGAATCACGTTTGCTGCAAATAGAAGTCCACGCCCTGCCCAAATCTTTATCTTTTGCTTTAAAAATACATTTTGCGCTTATGATGCTGCACCTTCCGCTGATAACTGGTAAGAGATAACACAGTGCAGCGCTCTTTATCCCTTCACTATTTAGCTGTCGGCACGGTTGTCTTGTGCGCTGCATTTTCTCCTGTAGCTCAGATGTTGTAAAATGGTTGCGTCTCTTATATAGTGGATCAAAGCAGTGAAATGGTTAGGGTTAGGGTTAGCGCTCTTTATCCCTTCACTATTTAGCTGTCGGCACGGTTGTCTTGTGCGCTGCATTTTCTCCTGTAGCTCAGATGTTGTAAAATGATTGCGTCTCTTATATAGTGGATCAAAGCAGTGAAATGTTGACGAATAAATTTGAAAGCGCTGCCCGTGATAATAATGATCAACGATGCACGAGAGTTTACTATTTCTTTGTCATGTGTTCACTTGCAACTTGTCGTCAAATAGGTGTCACACATCATGTAACTGTCGAATGGGTGTGAAAAGGGGCGTTTCTATTTTTGTACCTTAAGTACGTTTGACTACCAATCCCACACAATGATGGTGTTTCCCACGGGAAACCCAAAGAAATAACAGATCAAGTCAATGAAACACAACATCGATACGATCGCTTGGCTTGTTTACTCAGTCGAGCCACTCCTGTTGACCCAGCATGGTTTTTGCGATTTAACACTTTTCCGAGATAAACTCGCCATCTAATCAAGGAAATCCAAAGCACAAACAATGCAATCAAGGCTGTTATCCTAAACGGGTAATAGCTCTCTTTGTTGACAATAATTCACAGAAACAACCGGGAAACCTGACACATTTTGTGCAGTGATTTAGGACTAAATTTTAACAGGAATGCATTTAGGATGTTGCTTATGGCAATCCTTCCTCCTTTGTTCACGTCACTGAGATCAGGCTGAGTGACACATGCTTGTAATCTTAGCAACGTGTTAATGGATATTGAAAAGTTATCAGATCTCTGGCAACGAAGACGACATCGATGCAAAAGAGCAAAATTTCTGTCATCAATTAAAATGAGTTACACTATTTGTCCTAACAAGCCACTAACAAGTAACTGTGTCCGCAAAAACCGTCCTTTTCTGCGTATGTTGAAAATTTGGTTGACTAAAATCTTGTGTATTTCTGCTTCTTTGCTGCAAAAATTGGGTTTCATTACCTCGGTGTAAAAACCTGTGAAACTCTTTCTTTGTTTTGTTAGCTCGTGGTAGGGTTAGGTTATTGTTTGATGTTTTTTTGCTCTTTTGTTTTCCTTTGTGCTACGTCATCTGTGAGTTTCACAGATTTTTACACCGAGGATGAGCCCAAAAATTAAGCTAAACCAGTGAAGCACCACGTGTCCGGGAAATCTGGAAAATCCGCGTTTTCTGTGCACGCCGAAAGCTGTTTGACTAAAATCGTAACATGAAGGCTTGACTGCTGATAAAACTCAAGCCGAACCAGGAAAGAAACTTGTGCCCGGGAAATCCGGAAAATCCGCCTTTTCCGTGCATGCCAAAAAGTCATTGAACTGAAATCAATGTTATTAAGGAATGACCGTTGATAATACTCAAGCCGAACCAGTGAAAGGCCTTGTGTCCGGGAAATCCGGAAAATCCGTGTTTTCCGTGCATGCCGAAAAGTTCTTAGAATGAAATCAAATAATAATAATAATAATAATAATAATAATAATAATAATAATAATTATCATAACAATAATCATAATAATAATGAAATCAAAGGCATTAAGGAATGACCGCTGATAAAACTCAAGCCGAACCAGGGACGAAGCTTGTGTCCGGGAAATCCGGAAAATCCGTGTTTTCCGTGCATGCCGAAAAGTTCTTAGAATGAAATCAAATAATAATAATAATAATGATAATAATAATAATAATAATAATAATAATAATAATAATAATAATAATAATAATAATAATGAAATCAAAGGCATTAAGGAATGACCGCTGATAAAACTCAAGCCGAACCAGGGAAGAGCCTTGTGTCCGGGAAATCCGGAAAATCCGCCTTTTCCGTGTCTGCCGAAAAGTTCTTAGAATGAAATCAAATAATAATAATAATAATAATAATAATAATAATCATAATAATAATGAATGAAATCAAAGGCATTAAGGAATGACCGCTGATAAAACTCAAGCCGAACCAGGGAAGAGCCTTGTGCCCGGGAAATCCGGAAAATCCGCCTTTTCCGTGCATGCCAAAAAGTTATTGGACTGAAATCAATGTTATTAAGGAAACACCGTTGACAGAACTCAAGCTGAACCAGAGAAGAGCCTTCTCACCGGGAAATCCGGAAAATCCGTCTTTTCCGTGCAAGCCAA
>NC_090885.1:57641466-57661466 GCF_036669925.1 Montipora capricornis
GTTCGATACTTTGGATCTCTTCTCTACGGTGGCCCATAGGGACAAAACACTTCCCAGAATCCAAAACACTTCCCAGAATCCAAAAACACTTCCTAGAATCCGAAACACTTCCCAGAATGCCAAAACACTTCCTAGAATGGCAAAACACTTCCCAGAATGCCAAAACACTTCCCAGAATCCAAAAACACTTCCTGGAATCCGAAACACTTTCCAGAATCCGAAACACTTCCTAGAATCCAGACCTCATCCCAGAATCTAAAACACTTCCGCCACTACAAAACAACTACCAGACGAATAGGTGAGGCCTGGTTACCCGACAAGCTGTCGACCATGCTCGTTGAACAGCAATATACGAGAAAGAGAGAACATCACTATGAAGTTCCCTGCTGTGATATTATTACTGCTTCAGATTATAGCTCATAGTGTAGGATTACCAGACTGTACTTGTGTGGAAACATTCAATTCCGTCGAGGAATGTGTAGCTACCTACTGGAGGAAAGGGTATCGATATGCGGCCATCTTAATCTTCCTTTCGGTTTATCATGGCATTCACTGGACCCTGAGACAACTGAAATACTTTATAAACCACAAGCTAGGCTTGCGGACAAGGGGGAATCAATCCACCAGCCGCTGTTTTGTTTTCTGTAACAAGACCACTATGCTTCGATGCGTTGGTTGGACGGTGAACTGCCGTATCGATGGCTGTTGGGACCATCAAAAGGACGAGAAGCATTAATGTAAAAAACTCCCTGTATTGCAGCAACTACCACATTTTCGGTCCCACAGTCAGTTTGAACTAGTCTTGGACATCCTTGTATCTGCTTTACACAGCGTAAGTAATAATATGCAATGACCCCAGGATCATGATTGATAGCTGCAACCTGCAGAAACATAATCCTTCTGGAATAGCCATCAATGGAACCACTTATATGAAATCCATAAGGAGCTAGCTCACGGCCATATCCGTCAATGTGCCACGCCCCGTTGGGTCCTGGGTTTCTATAGCACCTTCGTTCAAGCCTTCTACTTCTTCTTTGATTAACACCGTAAGGATCAATATTCTGTAAAAGTGTTCTGACAACGTGTTTTCCAACCGAGAGCTGGTAGTCATGCTGTAGCCTTCGTGTCATGGATCGATAACCAAGGCAACTGCCTGAACCGTTAAGTTCCAAGTTATTGCTCGGCGAATGTCGGCAATTGATAATAATAATAATAATAATAATAATAATAATAATAATAATAATAATAATAATAATAATAATAATAATAATAATGATAATAATAATAATAATAATAATAATAATAATAATAATCTGTTGCTTTTGCGTTTCCGGTCCCAATTCACTTCCGTCACCAAGTGCTGCGGTTCACATCGAACGAAGTCACGTGGTACAAGTTTCCTCCCTTTCCGTATTTTATACTGTAAGCCGATCTTGCGAGCCCTCAGTCTCTTGGTTTGCGGTATACAGAATGTGTAACGAAACTGTAACGCGATCGTCAACGCGATCAAAATAACCCATTATTTCAGATGTTTTCGACGTGTTTTGATGTTCTAAAGACAAACATATCTCCTCTGGACCCTGTGATATTGACGGTTCGCGCATAGGCAAAACTATAAGAAGATCGCGATACTAGTCCATAATGTTTTGCAGTTATCTTTTGTTATCAACTTTGGAAAATGCCATTGACGGACAAGGACCTACGTTTGAGGTCATTGTGGCTTTGAAAGTTAAATCAAAGATCACGCAAAGGACACAACTTTCAAGAATTTTTTTTGGGTAAAATGGGATATTTTTCTGGATAGTGTTGAAAAGTAGAGCACCTGCTATTAGATACTATTCCATGCATTCAATTTCACCATCCGTTTATATTAAGCAATCTGCTTATATTAAGCAATCTGCTTATCATACTTGACAGGCAGTTCCTGATATAAAAGTTTACTCCCAGGTTGCAAAAAAAAAAGAAGTTTATCATTATCTTAGCTAAGTATTAAGAGTTGAATCAAACACGGTCTAAAAGCGGCATTGAACTTGACACTTGAATTAAGATTCGGAATACTGAACCAAGAACTGAAGGAAAAACGTCTTTCAAAAGGATGCCGGTCTGCCTGCGACCTCACCTGTGAATTTAAGGTTTATCAAGTGTCATATGTATGGGCCTTCAACCGCAGTTCGAATTGAATATCATTGCAGTTAGCGTTAGATGACACAGTTGCGTCATTCCTCCTGTCAACGTCGACCAATCAAACTCAATGAAGTCGATGACGTCTCGGGAAAATTGAGTACAAATTTTCAATTAGTTGATGTAGAAAATGAAGATGTCGAGTGATTTGATGGTTAGCTATGTCAACTGTCAAATTTTATTTGCTTGTTTATACTTTATATTAGAGACTACATAATGATTGAGAATAACGTAAGCATTCAAAGAGAACTTCACGAGCTGACTAAAGCATCTTGAGATCTATCGCATCTACAGATCTAGAGCGGCGCAGAATGTTGTTGTCAACTTGGGTTGTAGTGTTAACTTTCGTCGTGGTTAGCATTTCAAAAGAAGGTCCAATGTCCACGGTCGATTTTTTGACTAAAATTACTGAAGAGAAGTTTAAAGCTTCGCAGCCTGGCTTGTTTTCGGTAGAAACTCCTTTCCCGAAAAGTCTCAACGCATCGTGGATATTAATGCCGCCGTTCGTGAGGCGAAATTCAAGTGATCATCATGGCATTTTGCCCTACATTTTGAACCTTGCTCTTAACATGTGCTGCGCCGCATTCAAAAAGAACGAAACTGTTGTTAGTTATCAACACCATCCTGTGCATGATAAGTCAGAGTTGCACAAAGCCATCATGAGGGATGAAGTTCACCTTATACTTCCTGTACAAAGCGACGATGATAAGAAATACAAAAAGCATCTTCCCTATCTCAAACTTTTTGAGTCTCCCGGGATCGTTCTTATAAGAAGTCGAGACTCCATCAGCAGAGGAATTCAAAACTGGAGCGCCGCTGTTGGCAGCTGTTGGCAGATCGTTGTGTTAACAGTTTTGCTGTCTATTGTGGCGGGAATATGTGTCTGGGCATTGGTAAGTAATCACGTTTGTGTAATACATCAATAAGACATTTGACTTGGAATGAAACAAGTTCTAACTTTCTATGTGATCGCAATTTCTTAAAGGCAGGGCTCGCGGTTTAACGAAAAAACAGCCTGCTGGTGTCAAATGTCGCCTAAGGGAGCTTTCCTTTTGTCAGAACTGGCCGGGCCAGACCCGTCAATTCGCAAAGGAAATGCAACAATTTGAAGGAACACTTGCATGATAATCCCTCACATCCTTCTAGAGGAGTATATATCTGATCCCAGGTTTGTTAATTTGAAACGTTAGTCTAACGTTGTAGAATTAGTCCTCCGAAATGCTCGGTCTGGCCGGTCAATTCCGTTAAATGGAAAGCGCCCTAACACTGCTATTCTCAGTTTTTTTAATTTGCAAACTTTCGCCGATTCACAGCAACACCAGGGAATAAATTATAAGTGAAAGATGCGTTTTGTGGGTGACAAATATTTTGTGGGTGTCTTGTATGTACAGTGATGAACAATAGATGATGATCTGTTATAAAATATTGATCGTAGTAATATAGGCATGGTGGATACTCAGATCCGAGGAGAACAAATGGCTGAATTTATTATAGATCGACTGAAGCAAAGGAGCTCTGAAAATCTTAGCTTAAGGCCTTAGTTGTCGTGTTAATTTGCTATTCAATATGCTAACCGTTGCAGGTATGATCTCAAGTCGACTAAGAATTTAAAAAACTCAGTTCAATATTAACAGACACCGCTTGATTTAAACAAGAATCTCGCTTTAACAGTAAAAAATAAATAAATAAATGACAGAAAATAGTTTACTGAGGAAAAAGACTTTTGAGTATGTACAGAGAGTCACTTTAAGAATTGCTTTTTTACAAATCCTGCATATCTTGACTATCTTGGTACGGCGGTTTCTATCCAAAGTTTCTATATGATGTACTCATCAGATTATTTTCTGATCGATATGCGAATTTTAATTATGTTCTCGCAATTTTCACTTAATCAAAAATTACAATTTCCTCGATTGTGATTGGTTTAAAAAAACTCCTATTTTCCACTAATTCACTTGCCAAGTTGTTATCGGACAGCTTAATAAGCCAATCACATTCAAAGTTGTAATATAAACCAACCAATTGCAATCCTAACCTTGGCTTCAATCACCATCGAAACAGTGTACAGACTCCTAAAGTGGGGCTTTCTTTCTTTCTTTCTTTCTTTCCTCCTTTCTTTCTTTCTTTCTTTCTTTCTTTCTTCCTTCCTTCCTTCCTTCCTTCCTTCCTTCCTTCCTTCCTTCCTTCCTTCCTTCCTTCCTTCCTTCCTTTCTTTCTTTCTTTCTTTCTTTCTTTCTTTCTTTCTTTCTTTCTCTCTTTCTTTAAGAGCGACGTTAAACAATTTGCGGAGTTCAAGCATGCGACGTTTTTGTTTTTTCTCTTAGGACATTTTTATGTCCCAGGAGAAATTGCAAACAATGGTTATGCAAAAGTTCAAAAACGTCGCGTGCTTAAACTCCCTATGATCTCTTCAAGATCACGCACCCGAGGAATATTTGTAGTCAGTGCCTTTTCATGACGTATGCCTTTGCCATAAAAAAAAAAAAAACATTAACTTATTCCTTTTAAACATCACAAGACACCTGTTTTGTTATTTCATGCAAGAATTGGAATTGGAATTGGAATTCTATGTGATAAACGTATGATATAATATGGAAACTGATTGCGGTCGGCTGTAACACAATTATTCCATTCGCCCTTGTTGCATATGAGGCTGGTTATAGCCAACTCGGCACCAGGCGTCTCGTTGGCTATGTACCATCTCATATCCAACACTCGCTCATGGAATAATTATTAAATATTGGAAATGCGGGTTATATATGAAACTCTGAGGGAGAAGTGATCCTTTCATCTATAACCCGCACTTAAAATATATACGTTTATTTCAGATTATATTTACTTGACTACTAAGTCCTCATAGGCAAAGAATGAATACAGATCAGCTCGATTAAAAACGGCGCGGCAATTCAGTGTCATTATGACGTGGCTACTTTCAAGTTCAAATAACTTTTAGAAATAGGGCAATTGTATACCGTGCATGAAGATTCATTAATTTCTATTTTTTGGCCAAAACATTTATGATGTTATTCAAGCTTATGAATGACATGGAATATATGTGAAATGATCATATGTCTGAACTGCGGAAATTTAAATACATACACCTTATTTCAAAATGGCCGCCATTTCCTTGCAAATTAGCCCGTTTGGCCTCGCTTTCAAAAGTAAATGCAAAAGAATATTTAACCTTAAACGAGACCAAAAGGGCCAATTTCCAATCAAACAAATGAATACAAAATGGCGGCCATTTTGGAATAAGATGTATGACAGCTGAAATTCATCGCATGATTCTTTGGCATTCATTGGTTCACCGGCTCTTACGGGATATAACTCGCACTCATAAGTGACCAGCCTCCGGCCAGTTAGCTTGGTCGCTTAGTTGATAGAGCTGTCTGTTCAAATCCCGTTCAAGCGTGGCCGGGGAGATTTCAGTTTTTCTTCGCGACTGTTGAAGTTGCTCAACGAACTGCGATGATCTCCAACTCTCGTATTCAATCAATCTCGACCCCAGAACTCTTCTCTTGACTCAGGGAGAGAAGGGCACTGGGGAACCCTGAAACAAAGTGTCCCCTCATTGGTTTTCGTGAAGAACAATCAAACGCGTCTCTAATTGGTGCATTCATGTTAGCTCGAAGAGCGAGCAGGCGCCGTAAGGTTCAAATAGCCATCTTTTGGCTATAAGAACCCTAAGGCGCATGTTCTCCTACATAGAGTCTTCCAGAGCCTTGGGTCGATCCGAGGCTCTTGTGACGAGAAGAATGGTATTGCATGAGAAATGGGGTGAAATCTTGAGTTTAATAACAGTGTGTAACACTGAATGTTTTTGTAACGACGTTGAAAAGCCTTCTTGTGATCCATGTTGTCTGTTCCTTTACTGATGTGCTCTAGTATGTACCATGCACTGGTATTTACCGTCAGACAATACAATATGCGGCATAAAGTTACCTTATGGGTTTTAACCTCAGTACATCGGACATCCCACACCCTCTAAACCGGACATTTCTTACGGTCCCAAGAGTGTCCGGTTTAGAGGGGTTCCACTGTATAATTCAACCTGTGTACAAGGGTTTTGGATGATGATCACCAGGTGTCTCTTAAAGAGAGGAAAACTCCTATTTACAAGTCGCCCAATCGTTATTAATTAAATAGTTAAAATTGTTTCATTGAAAGCATTTTCTCGAGGCAAGGGCAGTAACTCAAAGCTAACACAGTTACTTAATATTCCTTTTAAAATTGTTTTCGCAGGAAACCAAGAAAAACTCCAAGGAGTTTGGCAGTCCATTTTATTTTGGAATTTTCGACGGTTTCTGGTGGGCCATCGTTACCATGTCAACCGTTGGGTAAGACAACAACAGCAACAACAATCTTTATTGTGCTATTGATACAACAGAAAGTGTAAAGTAATCAAAGGAAATATTTGCGAAGAAAAGAGAGCACAGCCACTCAGAAATAGTAAAAGCTAATCGCACTGAGTGGCTGGGCCATGCGGAAAACACTGATCTTGCTCGAGGCTGACCGTCTTTTTTTCCCAGAAATCACTGTAAACTTTGACGTCTTGCTGTTGTATTAAAGGAGTATCTCTAGATGTTTTCGTTGACTTACTGAGAGGAAGGTAATTAATGGTATTCATTTTCAATTCAAAATAAGTTTCGAAAAACCAGATTCTAATTTTCCAGGCAAAATTATAGTCTTCCACAATCACAGTCATAAGTCGTTGAACATCCACCCGTTTGCCCCGTGCAATGTTGGATAGCGCAATTCACCCAAAATAACTGTTCAGTACGTTTTGTTTTCTAAACAACAATGAAAGGTGGGAGAGGGAGGGATGCTCGATTAATTCCATCAGTGTACCAACAATGTGTCACTGATTGCAGCCCTCCAGACCTGATTGTTTTGAGGTGGAATCTCTCTTTAGTTGAGGCCAATACGTTATCAGCCGAATTCTAGAGGCAGTGGGGAGGGGTAGAGGGGGAGAAATCTTGTGAGAAGGTCTTTTTCACTGCAAAAATAATTCAGGTTGCTCTTACAGATATCGCGACAAGACTCCGAAGTCACTGATGGCGCGGTTGTTCTCTGTAATATGGATAATGATTGGGATCACTCTTTGTTCAATGCTGACCGCCACGCTGTCCAGCGCTTTCACAAACGTAACAGTGGATTACTATGGAGTTCTTTCTGAGAGGAAGGTACAAATATGAACGAGAGCATTGTTTAGTAACATCAGAAATATGTCTTGCGCGTAATCTTCCTTACTTTTATTCCACTAGCAGACCTTTTTACGTCCAGTCCCTCCAGCCCGACGAAAAGCAAACAAAAAATTACAAACGGAAAGTAAACAAATAAACAAGAAAAAGAAACATAAGCTCTCGGGGGAAAATGGCCGTGCGAAACTAAACTTGCAGCGAGATATATGCAGACAAATTTTTGGCAACTGCATTTTTGTCAAAAGTCAACCCAAAAATACACTGCAATAAAAAGGCGCGCAACTCAACTGACAGACAAGGGAGTGCGTGCAGTCTGCTAAATGCTTTTATTTGATTCGCAGGTCGGAGTGGTAAAAGATAGCATTGCTCTTCAGAAAGCAGTAAACCTGGGCGCCAACGTGAAAGGTTTTTATCCATTAAGCCTTGAGTTATTTCGTTTTTTCAGTCATCCATTTGAACCTTATTTTATTTTGTATTCCTTCATACTTCATTCTTCTGTTAGTCCGATATCCTTTCAGTGTTTATTAGTCAGGTTGCCATTTTTCTTATCATTTAAGATTTCTTTTGAATCTTTTCCAACTGCCATTAGTCTTCGAAGACCTTGATGAAGTACACAATGCCTTGGTCAACAAATCAGTAGACGCAATTTTGGAGGAGTTGTTTACGGCAACAGAATACTTCGAACTACAGTACGAAAATCCGTCGCTTTCTATCATTCATTTTTATGAAGAGAAGCATGGATATGGAATCGCATTCAAGTCCCTGTATGTTAAGCTTGATTTTGGACAAGTCTGGGATTGCATGTCATTTGCCGCCTCATTCATCGCTAATGACAACTATGATTTCGTCAAGGGACACATTCACAGAGCTAAGGTGAGGAAATAAAAATTTCAAAATTAATACATTTGCAATCTGCTAACTCAAAGTCATGCCATGAGGTATCTGAAGCAGTCCAATTGCACTCACTCACTCCATCACTCCATTCTAGCCTGTTCCAGGCTCCCAGATAGTCGGCAAAACGAAAACAACTACGTGTGAAAGCGAGTCGACCCAAGCCCCTATTCATTTTTCGCAAGAATTTTTTTTCTCTCACCCGACTATCTGGGAGCCTGAAACAGGCTAACGCCAAACCAAAAATTTTTCCTGTACTCAACTTTTGTCCCAGAGTCGTTATGGGCCTATCTTTGGAAAGTTTCAGGGGGTAGTTTAGAGAAGGTGTTCCTCTGGAGATTTTCATGTAATGGAGTCGATTTTTAGTCAATGAAAAATAACCTTTTTGGAGTTCGAAAAAAGAAAATGGAAAGCTAATAGCATGTGAGAGATAGCGTCCGAAGAATGAACGTGGAATTCTTAAAAAGCGACGAAAAAGTAAGAAGTGACGATGAAATAATCGCCGAATATTAAGAATAATCTTGCTTCATTCAGGGACTGGATGCTGCATGTATCAATTACAAACTAAGGTAAACTTCTCATTATGTTGTACAGCATATATATTGCTTTCCTTTAAAAATCACAGATTTTCTACGTATATTTATATATCGGAAACTGTTCGATTCTGCAAATTGCGGCTACCGTAGTCACTTGACAAAGCACATGGTTTGCCAAACTCAACGTGTTGTTGTTCGCCATATTGTAGATTCACCGGCTATTTTTCGCATAAAATAGACGCTGGGCGTCAAAGAAATTTGTATTCAAATATGTCTTTTACGGACTCAGCGTATCGGGGCTAATGGATTTTGCGATGGGGCTAGTGCATTCTGCCCACTTCTACTAACATGCCCAACGAGCAAGGAAAAAGGCCATTTCCGAGTTCATGTCTGCCTCCTCTTCAAAGCGAGTCTAAGTGCGAAGTCTTTGTGATGGTAATTAGTTATACTTCACATATGAATGAAAACTAATTTTCATAAGGAAAACTTCGCACTTAGACTCACTTTGAAGAGGGAGCAGACATGAACTCGGAAATGGCCTATTCCAATTTCAGGGTTACTGTAAGGCAGACTTCCAGGTAAAAAGCCGTTTTTCAAGCTGATCTCACAAAGTGAAATCTGTTGAAACAAGTATCGCATAATAGGCCTTTTCGACGCCATATTGACGGGTAGGCAAAGCTATGGCAAGCCGTTACTGCCAAAAGTCCTTCAACTTTCTGGAAACCAGGTTGAAATCCATGTTGACAATATTGTAGGTTAAGTTAAGTTACGTCAGCGGATGGTCGAGTTTCGTGGAAAAAGCTCCAGTTCTTCCTACTGATTGTTGAGTTTCTGCGATCTTGTGTCGAGTTCTCGCTATTTAGTGTCGAGTTTCTGCGATTTAGTGACGAGTTCCCGCGATCCAGTCTTGAGTTTCTGCGATCGACTGTCCAACTCTCGCTAGCCAGTTTTCAAATTCTGGCTAGCGAGTTTTCAAATTCTCGCTAACGAGTTTTCTAATTCTGGCTAACGAGTTTTCTAATTCTTGCTAGCGCGTTTTTAAATTCTCGCTAGCGAGTTTTCTAATTCTGGCTAGCCAGTTTTCAAATTCTCGCTAGCAAGTTTTAGAATTCTCGCTAGCGAGAGTTGGACAATCGATCGCAGAAACTCAAGACTGGATCGCAGGAACTCGACACACGATCGCAGAAACTCAACAATCAGTAGGAAGAACTGGAGCTTTTTCCACGAAACTCGACTATGATCCCCAGACGTAACTTAACCTACAATTTCTATAACTCGATCATGTCAACATGGATTTCAACCTGGTTTCCAGAAAGTTGAAGGGCTCTTGCCAGTAACGGCTTGCCATACAAAGCGGTCAGAAATTACAGTGTTTGTATGGGAATCCGATAGCAAATAACTTCTTCCAAAATTGAATTTTACACAATTTGTGCATCAAAACGTTAAAATACTAGGTAGAAGATTGTATTCACCAAGTTTGAAGGATGTAGCTTTTCTATAAGTCGCTGAGCTAATATTTTTAAATTTTCCATACATTTGTTTTTAAAATTTTTTCCCGCGAACCGCGTCTAGACGTTTGTGTCTACCCAGCCAAATTTACAGACAAATGTGTGGAAAATTCAAAAAATTAACTGAGCGTCTTCTAGCCAAGCTACATCCTTCAAACTTGGTGAATACAATCTTCTACCTAGTATTTTAACGTTGCGATTCAGAAATTGTGAAAATTTCAATGTTGAAAGAAGGCGTCGAAAACCGTGATAAGGCCTATTAAACTTCAGGTCAGACATCTAGTCCGCAGAATCTTCGAGTACCATAACAAAATGCTGATGAATTTTATAAAATCACTTTTACGGGAAATGCGAACGGCAAAACGTACCTTCATGTTCGCTTAGTTTTTTTTTAATGCCTAAGTAGATCCAACAGAAAAATAGAATACAACAAATAAAAAGATATCCACATTATTGCGCAAAGGCTGAGAGGCAGATAGTAATAGTTTAATTTTGAAAAACGGAGGTTCATCAATAGATTTGGCGGTATGCGGGATTTCGCGGTGATATTTGTGATTTCAGCTGAAAACAGGGACGGGAAGCGGGAATTTCAGCGAGTGAGAGCGGGATATCGTGTTTTTATAGGGTTGGGATGCGAGATTGGCAAGGGAAACAGAGCGAGATACGGGACTTCAATTCTCCTCAGATGCCTCAGTTGACTTCAGTGTCCTCAGTGCCGATCTCATCTAGTTTTTCTTATCTTTCAAATTTAACTATGAGCGCTAAGTGGTTTCATATATCATTTCGTTCATTCGACCATCCATGAAAAACATTTCTTTAACGTTTAATGTGAAACTTCAACTTCAACTTCAACCCAAGAGTAAACATGACACTCCTCGAAAGGAGAGGCTTTTTCTATCGCCATGACTAATTTCCCTTTCGTAAAAGACCGATTTCAAGGTTAGTGGTCGATGCCATGCTTAGTAGCCAACCCTTTCTGAATAAAATAGACCCGAGGAGGTTGAATGTTCAACTGAATTAGCTAAAATTGACCCAGATTGAGAAATTAAGCCTTAGAAATGATTATGGTGTTAAGGGTTTGCCTTAAGTTGGGGATAATGTTAGTTTTTTTTTTTCAATCAACTATTTAATGTTTTGGATGTGCAACTCGATAGCGTAGTGGCGAGTGACATACGCTTTAAATCTAATAGCCCGGGGTCGGTACCTAACCTGGTCATTTCAAGTTTTCTTTATTAAAAAAAAGACTCGAAACAGAAAAAAAAAATTCTAAATGGCTTTGAAGTGGCATCCACCGTTTACGAAACGGAAATTTGCATCGCCGTGGAATTAAGTAAAATATGTCAACACCATCTCTCTACTCGTTTCTGACCCCAGTCACAAGACTCTTTCTTCATCTTGTAACTGGTGTTTTTCGAATTGCTTCTGATTTTCTTTTTGGGTTTTTTTTTCCTCCGACCGACTGCCCCAAGATTAGGAAGCGCAGGAATAAAGGGGGTTCAAGGGCCTAATAAGAAGTCAGCATCTCAACTTGGAAAGAGGTCTGCGAGGCCAAGAAAAACATTCTTAAAACGCCCAATGTAAAGGAATCCAGTTGGCCCTCGGATTCCAGCTCCCAGCCCGTGGATTCCAGATCCTGAATAGAGGATCCCGGGTAATTAGTCGTTGATTCCGGATTCCAGACTCACGGGTTTCACCGATATGGATTCTGGATACCATCAAATGCTGTAGATTTTGGATTCCATAGCCTCACATTAAGCCGAATTTAATACGGATTCCTTTACATAGGGCGATCTTAAAGACGGGTTTCTCAGTTTAGCTGTGCGAGTGGATCGAATGTCTTCATCTGTTGGGCATAAAGAAAAGCAAACGCGAAGTTCTTTCGATGTTCCGAAAACCTCTTCGTTCAGGGCCGGTTTCTCGAAAGCCTCGAAACTTTCGGGCCTTATATCCTCTGTATCTCAAGAACAGAGTGATTTTAAGTCAATAAACTTCAATATCATCTTGAGTTTTGTTGTCTTGAAAACATGTTAAAAGATCACCCTACGACAACAAAAGGAGGGCAATTTCGTAAATGGCTTTTCGGGCCCGAAAAGATATCGGGACTTTTCGAGAAACGGGCCCCAGGGCTTAAACCAAATTAAGACAGCACTGAACAAAAGTACTTCGCACTCGATTCCTTTCCAAATTTTATTCTGAGATGCATATGCCTAGATATATATATATTTTTTTTTTGCTTTAGTGATTAAATATATGGGTAGCAAATACAAAGCAGCGTACAAAGTACGGAAACGGACCCTTTTCATGGTAATGGTCTGTACTGTAAAATCCCAACCAAAAACCAGCCTATCAAGCACAAAAAAAAAAAAAATCAAGGTGACAATACATCACGCATGCGCACAACCATTTCACCCGGCTCATTGGCAGCCATGGAAAGCTGTTTCGGCCTTGTTAGACTACATCAGCGTGGCATTCTCAACTTTCAAAAATCCCATAATGCACCTGTTTTACCCCTCAAATTTGGCAGAGGCATTGTTTTCGATTTCTCTTGGGACATCTTGAAGTCTCAAGAGAAATCGAAAACACCGATTATGCAAAATTTTGGGTGCAAGAAGATGTGTTTTATGCGTTTGAGAATTGAGAATAGCCAACTTACCAGGCGGGGGTGATTCTCTTACCGCATTCGTTATGTGGGGCTGCCACTTAATTGGGTGCCTAAAACCCCAAGTCTGGTAAGTTGGTTATGTCATCCTGGTGAGACCTAATAAGGCCGAAACAGGTGTCCATGGCTTCCATTGAATGCGGTGAAATGGTTGTGGGCATGCGTGACGTGTTGGCCACATCGGTTTGGTGTTATAGGGCGCTTTTCATTTGACAGAACTACAACTAATTCAAAATAACACACGTCGGGGATGATATATGCTCCTCCAGAAGAATGGGAGGGATAATCATGCAAGTGTTCCTTCAACTTGTTGCATTTTCTCTGCAAACTATTGGGTCTGACCGGCCATTTCTGACAAAAGGAAAGCGCCCATAGTGTGTCACTTTGTTTTAATTTACTTGTTGTTTTCAATCAGAGTGCTCCTTTTAGCCCTAGAACCGCTTTCCATATAACAAAGTGTCATACTTCAAGGACGACACTTTATCTCTCGGTTAGTAACAAAGTGAACAGCGCGGTTATGGACATATAACCTTGGCAGCAAAAAACAAACTTGAAATAGTTCTCTCGGGGCGAGGGGATTCGCTCTCTTGCCTCGTATTCTCTTGATTAAGCCTAATTCTGATATTTCCGTGGAAAGTTCCTGCAGCTTTTGTTAAGCAAGGTCTTACATTTTACCTCCAATGCAGAAGCTTAAGGGAGCAGGATCCAAAAGCCACGAACTCAGCTCACAAAATTGGCCAGTTTTTGCTGGAATCGTGTTTGGCTTCTGTGGACTGACCCTCGTGATCCTCACTATTGATGTGGCTCGGGGATGGTTTCAGGGACGATGCGTGAACAGAAAAATGGAAGATAGTGAAAAAGGACACGAGAAAGGTACGTTTCCATACCCAGGACCCTCAGCGCAGGGGATATCGGTTCCGAGGTTGCCCGAATGAACTCACTTTGTGGTTGCTTTCTGTTGAGTGAAAAGCTTGTGATTTAAATATGTGTTGAGTACTTAAGACTTTCTCCAAGCTTGTTTGTCTCACATACGTTTGCCTTTCTTTGATTCCACACCATTGAACCGAATCATATTCACGAATGCTTTTTTGATATAAATACTACTACAAGTTCACAAAAAAAAACCCGTATCTTATGCTGACTGCCTCTATATGGCTTGCTTTTCCCTTGATTACATTTCTGTAAAATATGAATTAATGAATAAATGTATGACTCATTACATTTTTAGGAGAAATTTCACTCCGAAAGTTGGAGTGGTCGCCGGATAAAAGACCCTTGGCGTTTGCTGAAAGAGAATCCATCAAAGAGTGATTCACTCTGTGGCATAAAAAAACAAGTCGACGCGTTGTGTCAAAGACATCAAAATGTTTGCTCCATACTATTAACTTCCGACTAGCGACTTTAGGTATTTTCGAGTCTTTGATAAGCGTCTTTGATAATGTTTTTCCGCTCTAATTACTTGATAAGGAGAGAACATCAGTAAGAGTAGAACGACCTTGTTATAGTGGGAGACGGGAGAGAGGTCCACAAGTTCTGCTGATTCCTTATTGGCAAGCTTTGTTTAATCTCAATCACGACTTTTGAACAGGTGAATCATTTTTCGTCCCTAGAGAATGAGATTCTTTCGGCTAGCAGCGGAAATGAAGGTCCGTTCTGAAAAATGCGTTGTTTTGGAACAACAGCTCATTCTCGTGCCCAGAGCCCGCGGTTCTTTTGGTCAGCAGCAGGAGCCATGAATACTCATGGACTCCTACCAAGATAGCCTGTTCCAGGCTCTCAGATAGTCGAGAAAACGAAAAGAACTGCGTGTGAAAAGCGAGTGGGGGCTTGGGTCGAGGCGAGGCGGGAGAGCCTGTAAGCATCTCTTTAAATTCTTCATTCCGCCCACTTTGCAAAAACCCTTTCGCATGTCAAAATGTCAATGTCAAAGTGTTGAAAAAGGGCGGCATTGTGTGGTCCCACGCGAGTTCAAGCGCGATTCTTTTATTGTTGTTCAAAGGTGATGCGTTAATTCTCGCTTGTGCGAGTACGTTAGCCAGAATTTAAGGCAATTTTTGGGAAAATAACTTTACAAGCGAACGAAGGCATTGTCAAAGCAACCGGGAAACGAGTCTCAAGGAAATCACCCACGGGAGATTTAGCAAATTCGACCAAAAGACACGACCAGTTCGAAAGCTGCGAGTTCCCGACGCTCTGTTGACTTTTCCAAGGAAAACAGAAACCCGACCATTGAAGTTTCTGGCCTAGATGATAAGATGGCCTCATCAATAAACTTCAGCTCTGATGCATCAGGACAACCGATAATGAATGTGAAAGATTGATATTTCATGTGGATGGCTTCAATTGCATTTGCAGTATACAGACACGTAGCCATCACCTGCGCTTCCTGAAAATCGCTTGATCTTTTAAAGCTTTAAGACATACAACGGAAATACAAGCCTGTTTTCGGCAATTTTTTTTGGTTTTCTCTTTTTGCTCTCATTTTTTCGAAGGCGATGAAGGCAGAAATTTAATTGACCCGAGCTGGTGAATTCGAATACGCTGCCAAGTATTTGCATAAGAAAGAATAACAAAATATTGTATTTTTCTCGTTCGTCAGAGTTTTCAGAGAGCGCCGTTGAATGCTAACAATTGTGGCGTGCAGGGGAGATAATAGTTGTATCAAATGCGAACTATATATCGCACCCAGTGATGCTATATTGTAAGCGGTGTGGAGAGATGTCGTATCACAACATTGAAGCGCTTTCACAACGCGCGGCAGTAACTGAAAATTTATGCTTTTACCAAAACCAGTTGGAAGCATTGCAAACGGCTCGTTTTTTCGACTTATTAAAGTTGAACAGACACAACCTTTGCTCGAATTTGAGGGCTTGTACGTTTGGGAATATTAAGACACTCGGCGACAGAGTTGACCTCTTTCTTTCGTGCTCCGCGCGTGAATCAAAATGATGACGAAGGTGTTGATGTAAACTGTCAAAATTGACCAATCAGAGGGTATACCAGGAGCTGGTATACCGGAATGAAGAATTTAAAGAGATGCTTACAGGCTCTCCCGCCTCGCCTCGACCCAAGCCCCCACTCGCTTTTCACAGGCTGTTCCTTTCGTTTTCTCGACTATCTGAGAGCCTGGAACAGGCTACTACCAAGAAGACAGACTCTTGCCGCAGCCAAAGCAGGATCGCGCCGGCGATTATATTATAATGTAGCTGGCGCAATAGAAATAAAACTATTATTATTATTATTATTATTATTATTATTATTATTATTAAGTCCGCGAATCACGGACTTCCGGCTCTTGTGCGCATTCTCGGAAATTTAAAACAGTAACGGTCATCAACGGTTAAACATTATACCATTACTGCGACAGCACGTACTTTTGGTTGCGGCCAGTGTCCGTGTTCTTGGCGGTGACCAAAACAAAAGCAGACTCTGCGAACGAGAATGGGAAAAAAAGGAAAAGGAAAGGAAAGGAACTTTATTTAAGTGTCTAGTCGTTCTAACGCTGGAGCACTAATTGGGGACACTGTAAATTGAAATGAACAATGAAATTAAATCTAGTCAAATGTCGGTTTTTGAGGAGACGGGAAACCGGAGTACCCGGAGAAAACCTCTCGGTGCAGAGTAGAAAACCAACAAACTTGACCCACATATGACGCCGAGTCTGGGAATCGAACCCCGGCCACATTGGTGGGAGGCGAGTGCTCTTACCACTGCGTCATCCCTGCGCCATCCCTGCGCCATCCCTGCGCCATCCCTGCGCCATCCCTGCATCCTGAACCACTAAGATACCTGAGACTTCGCAGAGGATTCAAGAGTCTATTAATATCTGAATCAGCCAGCGATTGTCCTCCCCAGTCAGGTGACGAAGCAATCACGGCCTCTGGGTATGACAATGCAGGTGAACTTCAGGCAATTGTAGCACGAGTGAAAGGTGCTGGATCACGACAGTGCAATAAGTCATTTCCGAGTTCATGTCTGCCTCTTCTTCAAAGCAAGTCTAAGTGCGAAATTTTTGTGATGGTAATTACTTCTACTTCACACATGAATGACTTCGCACTTAGACTCGCTTTGAAGAGGAAGCACACATAAACTGGGAATTTGCCTATTAATTTTGTGTAGTTTTACCACTTGTTTGCCCCTACTCGATATACAAAAAAAATGTCGTTTAAGACTTTGAAAAGTGTAGAGTGATAGATAATGTATATATTTTATGATGTTTTAGAAATCCTGAAGAGTTTTCCGTGTACTGAAATAAAGATTTTTTGGTTGATTGAAGAACTTTTAGGCTGAACACTTTTTAAAAACCTCAATGCAATACCTTTTAATCTTCCTCAATCTCACCCATCCTTACATCAATGTTCCATCCTTCCGTCAATGTTCTAAGTAGTTATTTTTACCTTTTCACTTTACTTTGGTTACCAGGCATAGTTCCCAGTCGCTAAGTTTGGCTAAATTACTTGACACAGCCCCCTTAACTGCTGTATAAAATTAGTAATACCGAATCATGAGAAACCATCACTCGAATCAATGAGCACGGCCATTGGAGAGAATAAGAGCTACGGAAAGTGATAGCCAGTCCGGGCCTTGCGAGCCTACAACTTGAATGTCTTTCACCTTGGAGCTACAATCTTGCAGAGTTCACATGGAAAATGAAGACCACCCCTCTTCCCTTTTGCATCCCCCAATTTCAATGATGAAACTGTGGCGAGCTTCAACTTGCGAGCGGATTCATCATTGATTTTGGAGGGAGGGGGGTACTCTTCATTTTATTTTGTCCAAGATGGTAGCGATTTCCTCGATCGTCTATATTTAGATCAGGTTTCCTGCCATGTATTGAGCCTTTTCAGCAACCAAACAACTCATTGTGCCTCCTACTAGGCCACACTAACGCACACATTAATAATTAAGGGCATGAATCTAAAAAAAGAAACTGGGCCACCAGCTGTCCGCTCATACTCTTTTGCTTGTCGAGGTGTAAATTTCAGTTTTCAGCAACTTTTAGATTAAATAGAAACGTAGTCCATCCCTCCCTGAAGTGCGAGTCAGCAGTGCGCACGATTGATCTCACGAGCTTTCAGGCACCGTTACACAATGCCTTCTTATCGCCCTCCAACGACTCTATACGATGACTTGTAGTTGCGAGTTTTATGGGAAACTGACTTACAAATTTCGGCCTTTTTATTTCCCCTGATCTCCCTTTTCTCTTGACGAGCAAGGGCTAAGAGTTTGAGACCGCGGTCGTTGACATTGGATCTAATTGCATTTTGGAGGGAAAAAGTCATGAAAGTTCTTCGCGTTAGATAATACTCCATGCATTTTATTACACCACCTGTTTACCTGAATAAATTGTAGAACAAGCACCTATATGCATAATAAATGAGAGTTAAATAAAATAACCGAATTCTTGGTCCAAATAGTGTTCAATCTCGTTTTGCTCATGTCAGATTTATGCAGCTGTACGTTAACACATTATTTCTATCAGTACATAATAAGACCAGCAATCAAACTTCATCCCAACGAGGTTCGCGCAAACTGATACCTTTACATCTGCTGGAGGGGCGCAACGGCACAAGATGTTGATCAGATAATGTCTTGGGTATTTGTCTTCACTGTCACTGCTTTTAGCATTTCGAAGAAGATCCAATTTCTCGCAATTTTTTGGTGGAGGTTCTTGAAAAGAAGATGACAAGGGAGTCTGAGCCTGAGTACGATTCACCTAGTTTCGATCCTTCAGTTACTTTTTCGCATTGCCCGGAAAACCTCTGTGCCTCCTGTATGTTACTTCCCCCATTTGTTACGTGGAATCTGACATCATTTAAAATCAGACCAGTGACCAAATAGACGGCATTTTGCCCTACATTTTGGAACTTGCTCTTAACATATGCTGCCCCGCACACGAAGAAAACGAAACTGTTGTTAGTTATAAACACCATCCAGTGTATGATAAATCGAGTTGCACAAAGCCATCATGAAGGATGAAGTTCACCTTATATTTCCTGTGCAGAGCAACGATGATAAGGAATACAAAAAGTATTTTCCCTATCTCAAGCTTTTTGAGTTTCCCGGCATCGTTCTTATAAGAAGACAAGACTCCATCAGCAGAGGAATTCAGAACTGGAGCGCAGCTGTTTGCACCTATTGGCCGATCGTTTTGTTAACACTTTTGTTTTCTATTGTGGCGGGAATATGTGTCTGGGCATTGGTAAGTGATCACGTTTGTTCACTTATGTCCAGAAATGCACACAATAACAAAATTGGCAAAATAACAAAATATCGCCGACAATTTGACGATTTTGACAATTTTGGCAAATATGGCGATTGTTGAGAAATTTTGTCAAATTGCCAAATGTATGTAAATTTTCGCCATATTCGCCAAATTCGCCAGCTTTCCAAGGGGCCCCTCTTGTCTCCTCATTTGCATTGGTTTGCAAGTTGTTGGCGATTTTGACAAATCTGCCGTTTTCGCCATATTTGCCAAATTCGCCAAATTCGTCGGCTTTCCAAGGGGCCCCTCTTTTCCTCTCATTTGCATTGGCTTCCACGTTGTTGGTGATTTTGACAAATTTGCCATTTTCGCCATATTTCTAACTTATTTCTTCTTTTCCAAATTGTTGGCGAAATTTTGCCATTTCTGCCATTTTTGTTGTTGTGTGCATTTCTGGACATATCTCGTTTGTTTAATGTGTCAATGAATCAAGCTTCAAGCAATCTGTGTTATCGATTACGAACCAATACTTCTCACAAATATGGTTTCATCAATGTTCATAGACTATGTTCGGTTATGCGAAGAAGTCGAGTCAAATGCGATACTCGAAAACCGACGTCCTTTAGGTTAAACGTGAGGCTTTGCTGTAGTTTGAAAAGTAATCTTTATAAAATAATCCACTGAGGGTTAGCATTGCTGTCATTTATTCGGCAGTGTCGTAAAAACAGATCTTCACTTTTTGACGATGAATTGCAGTGGCGGATCCAGGGGGAGGGTCGGGGGGTCCGGACTCCCCTTCCTTAACCGAATTTTTTTTTT
>NC_090885.1:57666466-57671466 GCF_036669925.1 Montipora capricornis
TGGCCAGGAATGTCCTCCCAGATTGAAGATAATGTGTCCAAGTGTTCTGTATGTAGCCAGTTCCAAAAGGCTCAGGCCAGGGAGCCAATGATAATTCGAGATCCCCCAGACAGACCATGGTCTAGAATCGGAAGTGACCTGTTCGAGTTCAATGGTATTCATTACTTGCTAAGCGTTGACTATTATTCGAAGTGGATAGAAGTTGCAAAGCTAGATGACCTAACCAGTAACAATGTTATCTGTCACCTGAAGAGTCAATTTGCCAGGTATGGCATTCCTGACGAACTTATCAGTGACAATGGTCCCCAGTACGCGAGTTCAGCATTCAAAGAGTTTAGCAGGAGTTACGGTTTTTTGCACACCACGTCAAGCCCCCTATATCCGCAATCCAACGGTGAAGCTGAAAGAGCTGTGCAAACCATTGAGAACCTCCTAAAGAAAGTACAAGATCCCTACAAGGCCTTACTGAATTACAGAAACACTCCCTTGGTTGGAATAGGCTTGTCTCCCGCTCAAATTCTTATGGGCCGCAGACTCAGAACCTCTCTTCCAACTAATGCTGAGCTTCTAAAGCCACAAGGAGCCCCAGAAATTAAGCAGCACCTTCAGAAGATCAAAGAGAGAGAGAAGTTCTACTACAATAAGCACTGTCGCAAAGAATTGCCGCCTCTAGCCAAAGGTGACAAGGTGGCTCTCAAGCAAGATAAGAAATGGGTCCAAGCAACAGTGGTCAACAAGTATCACACGCCCAGGTCATATGTCGTCCAGACACCCGAGGGTCAGAAGTACAGGAGAAATAGGAGACATCTGAATACGAGCAAGGTATCACGGTCACTAAACAATGAGTCAGAAGAAAATTCACGAGCTGGTCAAGCGAGTTCGCCAACATGTTCCCGCACTAACCATCATGGTAGACTCCGCGAAACAGGAGTGATGTCTGATCAGGGACTAAAACCAACAATGCGCACTCGTTCCGGTCGACTGGTCAAGCAGCCTACATACCTCAAAGACTATGAACAATGAGTTTGAACATTTTTTTTTTTCAAAGTTTTGTTAATTTCTCTTTCGACTATTTCGTCAGTTTCATAGGTGCTTTATTCGAAAGCCTTACGAACATGTAACCTAAGTCTAGTCCTAGCCAAAAAAAAAGAAAAAAAAAAGGGGGATGTCATGTATGCTATCACGAAACGGTGCCTAAGGCATCTTGGGTAATAAAGACCACGAGGAGTTTTTGGAACACATAGTGAATGTCATGATTAAGACATAACAAACGTCTCAATTGGAGTGATTAAATCTATTGTAGTTGTTGCGTGATCTGATCGTCTCTCTTAGCCTTGAAAACAACCGACGAAAACAAAACTTGGTGTCAGAAGTTTTGGATACAATTCACGACCTCTGGATACGTTTAAGTCATGACCGAGCCGTCGACTAGTGGACAAGCGTCCAGCACTATGGCTGTTAGCCAAACCGCCAGATACTCTCAACCTAGTGGACAGATCGCGTCGAGGCGATAATTGGTTACATTTTAAGAGAGCTTGGCAAATCTATGAAAAGGCAACTGGGATCAGTAAACAAGAAGGTCCAGTGCGTGTTGCTCATTTTCTTAACGTTGTAGGCAAAGAAGGTGTTCAGATGTTTGATACGTTTACTTTTGACGAAGATGGTCATGAAAGCGCTGACACCATAGACCATGTACTGGCGAAATTCGAGTCTCGGTGTTTGCCACAACGCAACGAAACTTATGAAAGGTACCTTTTCAATAAAAGGGAGCAAGAACTTGGAGAAAGTGTTGATCAGTACTGTACAGCACTGATGCGTCTCTCCGAACACTGTGGCTTCGGGAACCTCAGAGACAGCTTGATTACAGATCGCCTCATCCTTGCAGTTAAGAATGATCGTGCTCGCAAGAAACTACTTGAACAGAAAGATATTACTTTGGACAATATCCTTCGAACAGGAGAACTAACTGACATACGTGCATCAGAAATCTCAACTGAAGAGCCCAATGTCAACCGTGTAGGACTTAAGAAATCAAAATCTCCTAAGAACGCTATACTGAAGGCAAAACTTCACGTAGACCCACCCTAGACCGGAAGCAGTCATTTTCCCGGAAACTCTAAGGAAAAGGGCCTGGTAATAATACTAGCACACCTACTGCTAAGAATCGTGAATGCAAGTTCTGTGGTACTGTCGATGAGATGAAAAAATCTTCATGCCCTGCTGTGGGGAAGAAATGCAATAAATGTGGCAGAGATGAACACTTTGCAAAGAAATGTGCATCCAGTTCAGTCAATCATGTGGAAGATTGTGAGATTTACAGTCACAAGGTCACCTTCAAGTCAGCCTATGTGACAGTCCTTATGAACAACAAGGCCGCAGTACAACTATAGATTGATACACGTGCTTCGTGTAACGTTCTACCAAAACGTGATTACATCAGAGTGACTGGCGCTATCAGTGTAATAATCTGGAAAAGTCGTACTCAAGGCTCGTCATGCACAGCAAGTCTGTAGTCTGGCCGCTTGGACAAATCCGTGTCCTTACCGAAAGAAAAGAAAGAAAGTATGGAGTCCTTTACCACATAGTGGAGAAAGATTTGACACCACTTATTTGCAGATGCATCTCGTCAAAATTTTGGACGCTGGCATAAATGTTACTCACGACGAAAGCACTGATGTCCCTTCAATTGTCAAAGGAGATCCTGTCCTATCTGAATTCACTGATGTTTTTAGTGGAGTTGGGTGTCTTGATGGAAACTACTCTATCCGAGTAGATGAAAGCTTTTCTCCAGTGGTGCATCCTCCTTTCAAAGTCCCTGTCCCACTAAGAGAAGCACTTAAGACAGAGTTAGACAGCCTGGTGAAGGACGGTATCCTCGCCAAGGTAACAGAGCCCACAGCATGGGTCTCTAGTCTCGTCATAGTCAAGAAGCCCAATGGGAAAATTCGAGTATGTTTAGACCCTCGAGATCTTAACCGCGCAGTCAAACGATCACACTACCCCCTGATAACCATCGAGGAAGTCTCTACTCGACTTAGTGGCGCAAACGTCTTCAGTGTGTTAGATGCTAAGTGCGGATTCTGGCAAGTTAAACTAGATGAGAAGAGCAGCTATCTGACGACCATGAACACACTGTTTGGTCGGTATCGCTGGCTCAGAATGCCTTTTGGTATAAATTCTGCTCCTGAAGTATGGCAACAACGAATGCATGAGCTAGTTGAAGGACTAGCCGGTGTAGAAGTTATCGCTGACGACTTCTTAGTCTGTGGTTTTGGAAATACCCCTGAAGCAGCATTGGCTAACAACGATCAGAATCTCAAAGCATTCCTTGTAAGAGCAAGAGAAAGAAACCTCACTCTCAACAACGAGAAGTTGAAACTGCGACAGGTACAAGTTTCTTTCATAGGACACCTCCTTACAGCGCAAGGTCTGCTGCCTGACCCATCAAAGGTACGAGCGATCGCTGATTATCCGGTGCCCACGAACCTTGCAGAGTTGAGAACCTTCTTAGCAGTATCTAGCGAAATTCTGCCAACGTCTGTCTACAGTTTCTCAGCCCCTGAGACAGCTGGAGAAAAAGGAAGGTGAATGGTGCTGGCAACAACCTCAAGAAGAGTCATTCACCAAGATTAAAGAACTTGTTACTAAAGCTCCACTTCTACAGTACTTTGACGTGAGTAAAAATGTTACTATACAGTGCGATGCCTGTCAGTATGGAATCAGCGCGACGCTCCTTCAAGACGGACAGCCAGTACGCTACCCGAATAGAGCTCTAACTCTCACAGAGCAAAATTACCCGCAAATCGAGAAGGAACTCCTTGTTATCGTAGTCTCCTGCGAGCGCTTTGAACAGTACATTTATGGCAAACATGTCACTGTGGAAACAGATCACAAGCCGTTGATTGCAATCCAGAGGAAGCCTATCAACACAGCCTCAAAAAGACTACAGCGAATGATGCTCCGTTTGCAAAAATACGACTTGACATTCGTCTACAAGCCTGGCAAAGAGATGCACATTGCCGATGCTCTTTCTCGTGCCTTACCCAAGAGTTCAAAGACCCCGAACACTTCACCCTTCTGCAAGGATTTAGAAAATGTTTATTCTGTTGAGGATCTGCCAATATTTGCCGCAACACTTGCGAAGTTTCAAGCGGGAACAGGCAAAGATGAATCTCTACAAGAGTTGTCAAAGGTCATACGCGCCGGTTGGTCGACAACAACTGCCATGGTACCCACTAGAGCACAGCCATTTTTCAAATACCGAGGAGAGATGACACTCCATAACGGCCTGATCTTTAAAGGAACAAAGATCGTTGTCCCAGAGAGTCTCCACCGCTCTATGCTGGAGGAAACTCATAAGTCCCATCAAGGACTCCAAGCCTGTCTTCAAAGGGCAAGAGAAGTTTTTTTCTGGCCAGGAATGTCTGCACAGCTCAAGGAGCTGATGGATAAGTGTTCTATATGCCAGAGTGTCAAGCCAGAGCAAGCTAGTGAACCTCTTCAACCTCACCCGGTCCCTGATAGACCTTGGCAGCGAGTTGCGACCGACTTATTTACTTTCGAGAACCGCAATTACCTTGTCCTTGTCCTTTTCGATTAACTTCATTGAGTTGGATCATCTCTCCGATACTTCTGCACAAGCTGTGATTTGTAAACTAAAGATGCATTTTGCGCGTCATGGGGTGCCTGACGCTATTGTTTCAGACAATCGCCCACAGTATTCATCTTCAGAGTTTCGAAGATTTGCAACAGCATGGAAGTTCAAGCACGTCACTACTTCACCTCGGTACCCTCAAGCTAACGGGATGGCTGAAAGTGCCGTCAAAACGTGCAAGTCGATAATGAAGAAAGCTTTTCTGTCCAAGTCTGATCCGTATCTTGGTTTATTGGATCACCGCAACACCCCTACTGCCGCAACGGGCATGTCACCGAGTCTACGTCTTTTTGGTCGCCAAACCAAGACACTACTTCCCTTCTCGCAATCTCTACTCAAGTATAAC
>NC_090885.1:57676466-57683966 GCF_036669925.1 Montipora capricornis
GTTGTAGTGTTAACTTTCGTGGTCGTTGGCATTTCAAAAGAAGGTTCACAGTCCACGCTCGATCTTTTGATTAAAATTACCGAAGAGAAATTTAAAGCTGCTCCGCTGGGGCCTTTCCCGAAATGTCTCAACTCATCAAGGACAAATTCAAGTTGTTCTGATTTTTCGCTAGTTATGGAACCTCCTTCCTAGAAATGTCTCAACGCATCAGGAACAAACTCAAGTTGTCCTGATATTTTGCGAGTTATGGAACCTCCATTCCCGAAAAGTCTCAACGCATCGTGTATGTTAATGCCGCCGTTTGTGACGTGGAATCCAAATTCAAGTGATCGTCAGACTAGTAAAAGCAATGCAACTGTTAATCAAATAAATGGCATTTTGCCCTACATTTTGAACCTTACTCTTAACATGTGCTGCGCCGCATTCACAAAGAACGAAACTGTTGTTAGTTATCAACACCATCCTGTGCAGGATAAGTCAGAGTTGCACAAAGCCATCATGAAGGATGAAGTTCACCTTATATTTCCAGTCCAAAGCGACGATGATAAGGAATACAAAAAGTATCTTCCCTATCTCAAACTTTTTGAGTCTCCCGGCATCGTTCTTATAAGAAGACAAGACTCCATCAGCAGAGGAATTCAAGACTGGAGCGCCGCTGTTCGCAGCTGTTGGCCGATCGTTGTGTTAACATTTTTGCTGTCTATTGTGGCGGGAATATGTGTCTGGGCATTGGTAAGTGATCCCGTTTGTGTAATACATCATTAAAACATTGGACTTGGAATGAAACAAGCTCTAACCTTCTATGTGATCGCAACTTCTTAAAGGCAGGCCTCGGGTTTTAACGAAAAAACAGCCTGCTGGTGTCAAATGTCGCCTAAGGGAGGTTTCCTTTTGTCACAACTGGCCGGCCAGAGCCGTCAATTCGCAAAGGAAATGCAACAATTTCAAGGAACACTTGCATGATAATCCCTCTGCTCACATCCTTCTAGAGGAGTATATATCATATCCCAGGTTTGTTAATTTGAAATGTTGTAGAGTTAGTCCTCCCAAATGCTCGGTCTGCAATTCCATTAACGGAAAGCGCTTTAAGACTGCTATTCTCAGTTTTTTTAATTTGCAAACTTTCGCCGATTCACAGCATCATCAGAGAAAGAATTATAAGTGAAAGATGCGTTGTGTGGGTGACAAATATTTTGTGGGTGACTTGTATGTACAGTGATCAACAATACATGCTGTTATAAAATATTGATCGTAGTAATATATACATGGCAGATACTCAGATCCGAGGAGCACAAATGGCTAAATTTATTATAGATCGACTGAAACAAAGGAGCTCTAAAAAACTTAGTTGTCCTGTTAAGTTGCAATTTAATATGCTAACCGTTGCAGGTATGATGTCAAGTCGACTAAGAATTAAAAAAAAACAGCTCAATATTAACAGACACGCTTGATTTAAACAAGAATCTCTCTTTAACTGTAAAAAAAAAAAAAATGACAGAAAATATTTTACTGAGGAAAAGGATTTTTTAGGTATGTACAGAGTCACTTTAAACATCTGCATGGAAAAATATGCGAGTTGCTTTTTTTCAAATCCTGCATATCTATCCACAGACCGACCGATGTACCCATCAGATTATTTTCTGATCGATATGCGAATTTTAATTATGTTCTCGCAATTTTCACTTAATCATAAAAATTACAATTTCCTCGATTGTGATTGGTTAAAAAAACTCCTATTTTCCACTAATTTACTTGCCAAGTTGTTATCGGACAGCCTAATAAGCCAATCACATTCAAAGTTGTAATGTAGATCAACCAATCCCAACCTTGGCTTCAATCACCATCGAAACAGTGTACAGACTCCTAAAGTGGGGCTTGCTTTCTTTCTTTCTTGCTTTCTTTTTTGCTTTCTTTCTTTCTTTCTTTCTTTAAGAGCGACGTTACACAATTTGAGTTAAAACAATTTGCGGAGTTCAAGCATGCGACGTTTTTGAGCCGCGGACGTCAAGCGGAAGTGAGCTGTTCTACCTTTTAACTTGTCTTGTCACTACCACCTTTATATTGCTGAGTATGTTTCTTCCATTCACTACTTGCAAAAATCCCATAATACACTTCTTTTATCCCCCAACTACTAAGTCCTCATAGGCAAAGAATAAATACAGATCAGCTCGATTAAAAACGGCGCTGCAATTCGGTGTCATTATGAGGTGGCTACTTTCAAGTGCAAATAACATTTAATAATAGGGCATTTGTATACCGTGCATAAACATTCATTAATTTCTATTTTTTGGCCAAAACTTTTATTAAGGTTAAAATTAATGCTTCAACGCGCTTCGTATTCATAAGACTACTTTAATAAAACGCGGTTGCTACAAAACAAATGAAAACGAAACATAAATTACAGGCATAAATTACAAACCGAAAGCGACAGAAAACTAACAAACAAGATAAAAGAAAGCGAAGGTAAGGACAATTACAAACGGTGTGTGATTTCCAGGACGATGAAAATACCTGATTGACGATCAGAAACTAGTGAACTTGAAAGCGAAACTGAAGGGGACAGCAATTCTTAGAGTTAGTTTCATAGAGTTATGTCGTAGAGTTAGAGTTAAGTTTCCAAAATCCTGAATTCAAGATTTTGGACTTCCAAAATCTTGAATTCAGGATTTTAGCAGTCCAAAATCTTGAATTCAGGATTTTGGCCGTCCAAAATCTTGAATTCAGGATTTTGGCCGTCCAAAATCTTGAATTCAGGATTTGGGCAGTCCAGAATCTTGAATTCAGGATTTTGGAAGTCGTTAACTAACTCTAAGTCATAACTCTACTGAAATAACTCTATTGATAGTTAACCTCGAAACTGACTTAAATAAATTGATTTGAAATTATGCAAGAGAACTTAACAGAATAACTAAATTCAGGCATAACAACGTGATATAACGGGAAACAAAGGAACACCTAACATGATACGAAGCAACGCAATCAACACCTACAACTAAACGAAAAACGTATTAAAGGGAAAGAGAAAAGGAAAATTACAAAGCGGCAGCAACAACTTTTATGATGTTATTCAAGCTTATGAATGACATGGAATATATATGAATTGATCATATATCTGAACTGCGGAAATTGAAATACATACACCTTATTTCAAAATGACCGCCATTTCCTTGCAAATTAGCCCTTTTAGCCTCGCTTTCAAAAGTAAAGTCAAAAGAATATTTAACCTTAAACGAGGCCAAAAGGGCCAATTTCCAATCAAACAAATGAATACAAAATGGCGGCCATTTTGGAATAAGATGTATGACAGCTGAAGTTCATAGCATGATTCTTTGGCATTCATTGGTTCACCGGCTCTTACGGGATATAACTCGCACTCAGAGGTTACCAGCCTCCGGCCAGTTAGCTTGGTCGCTTAGTTGATAGAGCTGTCTGTTCAAATCCCGTTCAAGCGTGGGGAGATTTCAGTTTTTCTTCGCGACTGCTGAAGTTGCTCAAGGAACTGAGATGATCTCCAACTCTCGTATTAAATCAATCTCGACCCCAGAGATCTTCTCTGGACTGAGGGAGAGAAGAGAACTGGGGAACCCTGAAACAAAGTGTCCTCTCATTGGTTTTCGTGAAGAACAATCAAAAGCGTCTCTAATTGGTGTATTCATGTTAGCTCGAAGAGTGAGCAGGCGCCGTAAGGTTCAAATAGCTACCCATTTTTTGGCTATAAGAATCCTACGGCGCATGTTCTCCTAAATAGAGTTTCCCAGAGCTGTTGGGTCGATCCGAGGCTCTTGTGACGAGAAGAATGGTATTGCATGAGAAATGGAGTGAAATCTTGATTTTAATAACAACAGTGTGTAACACTGAATGTTTTTTAAATTAAATAAAACGACATTGAAAAGCTTTCTTGTGATCCATGTTGTCTGTTCCTTTACTGATGTGCTCTAGTATGTACCATGCACTGGTATTTACAGTCAGACAATACAATATGCGGCATAAAATTGCCTTATGGGTTTTAACCTCAGTAAACCGGACATCCCTCACCCCTCTAATCCGGACATTTCCTACGGTCCCAAGGGTGTCCGCTTTAGAGGGGTTCCACTGTATAATTCAACCTGTGTACAAGGGTTTTGGATGATGATCGCCCCTGCCTCTTAAAGAGAAGAAAACTCTTACAAGTCGCCCAATCATTATTAATTAAATAATTAAAATTGTTTCATTGAAAGCATTTTCTCGAGGCAAGGGCAGTAACTCAAAGCTAACACAGTTACTTAATATTCCTTTTAAAATTGTTTACGCAAGAAACCAAGAAAAACTCCAAGGAGTTTGGCAGTCCATTTTGTTATGGAATTTTCGACGGTTTCTGGTGGGCATTCGTTACCATGGCAACCGTTGGGTAAGACAACAACAGCAACAACAATCTTATACAACAGAAAAAGTAAAGTAATTAAAGGAAATATTTGCGAAAAAAAGAGAGCACAGCCGCTCAGAAAAAGTAAAAGCTAATCGCACTGAGTGGCTGGGCTATGCGGAAAGCACTCATCTTGCTCGCTGACCGCGCGCTTGCGCGGTCAAAATATGTCTTTTTTCCCAGAAATCACTGTAAACATTGACGTACATGGTAGATCTTGCTGTTATAATAAAGGAGTATCTCTAGATGTTTTCGTTGACTTGCTGAGAAGAAGGTAATTAATGGTATTCATTTTCAATTAAAAATGATCCAGAGTTTCGAAAAACCAGATTCTAATTTCCCAGGCAAAATAGTCTTCCACAATCACAGTTATACGTTATTTGAACACCTACCCCCGTGTAATGTTGTTCAGTACGTTTTAGTTTCTAAACAACTTACAATGAAAGGTGGAAAAGGGAGGGATGCTCGATTAATTCCATCAGTTTACCAACAATGTGTCACTGATTGCAGCCCTCCAGACCTGATTGTTTTAAAGTGGAATCTCTCTTAAGTTGAGGCCAATACGTTATCAGCCGAATTCTTGAAGCAGTGGGTAGGGTTAGAGGGGGAGAAATCTTGTGAGAAGGTCTTTCTCACTGTAGAAATAATTCAGATTGCTCTTACAGATATGGCGACAAGACTCCGAAGACACTGATGGCGCGGATGTTCTCTGTAATATGGATAATGATTGGGATCACTCTTTGTTCAATGCTGACTGCCACCATGTGCAGCGCTTTCACAAACGTAACAGTGGATTACTATGGAGTTCTTTCTGAGAGGAAGGTACAAATATGAACGAGAGCATTGTTTAGTAACACCAGAAATTTGTCTTGCGGTAATCTTGCTTGCTTTTATTCCACTAGGAGACCTTTTTACGCTCAATCCTTCCAGCCCGACAAAAAGCAAACAAAAAATCACAAACGGAAAGTAAAAAACAATAAACAAGAAAAGGAAACACAAGTGCTGGAGGGAAAATGGCCGTACGAAACTAAACTTGCAGTGAGATGGAGACGAATGTTTGGAGTCAAATTTTCAGCGCGGTATTCCGCGGATTGGGCGAAATACACGCTGCTTCTTGTTCATCTTCTATTTTCTTTTTTCACAAGAAGCCGCGGCAGCCATGTTTGTCAGATCCTACAAAAAAAAATTGGCTACTCAATTTTTGTCAAAAGTCAACCCAAAAATACGCTGCAATAAAAAAGCGCGCAACTCTACTAACAGTCAAGGCAGTGCCTGCAGTCTGCTAAATACTTTTATTTGATTCGCAGGTCGGAGTGGTAAAAGATAGCATTGCTCTTCAGAAAGCAGTAAACCTTGGCGCCAACGTGAAAGGTTTTTATGCATTGTGTCTCGAGTTATTTCGTTTTTTCAGTCATCCATTTCAAACTTCATTTATTTTGTATTCCTTCATACTTCATTCCTCTGTTAGTCCTATATCCTTTCAGTGTTTATTAGTCAGGTTGTCATTTTTCTTATCATTTAAGATTTCTTTTGAATCTTTTCCAACTGCCCTTAGTCTTTGAAGACCTTAATGAAGTACACAATGCCTTGGTCAACAAATCAGTAGACGGAATTTTGGAGGAGATGTTTACGGCAACAGAATACTTCGAACTACACTACAAAAATTCGTCGCTTTCTATCGTTCATTTTTATGAAGAGAAGCATGGATATGGAATCGCATTCAAGTCCCAGTATGTGGATGTTTTTGGAAAATTCTGGAATTGCATGTCATTTGTCGCCTCATTCACCGCTAATGACAAATATGATTTCGTCAAGGGACACATTCACAGAGCTAAGGTAAGGAAATAAAAATTTCAAAATTAATACATTTGCAATCTGCGAACTCAAAGTCATGCCATGAGGTAACGGAAGCAGTCCGATTGCACTCACTCACTCGATCACTCCATTCTAGCCTGTTCCAGGCTCCCAGATAGTCGGCAAAACGAAAACAACTACGTGTGAAAGCGAGTCGACCCAAGCCCCTATTCATTTTTCGCAAGAATTTTTTTCTTTTTCCCGACTATCTGCGAGCCTGAAACAGGCTAACGCCAAACCAAACATTTTTCCCATGCTGTACGTCCCATGCTAAGTTCAACTTTTGTCCCAGTTGGAAGGTTTCAGGAGGTAGTAGAGAGAACGTGGTCCTGCCGGTCCTGGAGATTTTCATGTAATGGCGTCGATTTTTAGTGAATGAAAAATAAACCTTTTTGGAGTTCGAAAAGAGAAAATGGAAAGCTAATAGCAAAGAGACATAGCGTCCGAAAAATGACGTGGAATTCCTAAAAAGTGACGAAAAAGTACGAAGTGACGATCAAATAATCGCCGAATATGAAGAATAACCTTGCTTCATTTCGACTCGAGGAAGAATGTAACAGGGAGTGGATGCTATATCATCTACAAACTAAGGGAAACTTCTCATTAAGTTGTAGAGCATATTGCTTTCCTTTAAAAATTACAAACTTTCTACATATATTTATACATCGGAAACTGTTCCATCCCTCAAATTGCGACAGTACCGTAGTCACTTGACAAAGAACATGCGTTGTTGTTCGCTATATTGTACATTCACCGGCTTTTCTTGCTGATAAAATAGACGCTGGACGTCAGAGAAATTTGCAGTCAAATATGTCTTAGAGCATGTCGGGGCTAATGGATTTTGCGATAGGGCTAGTGCATTCTGACCACTTCTAGTAACATGCTCGACGAGCAAGGAAATAGGCCATTTCCGAGTTCATGTCTGTCTCCTCTTCAAAGCGATTCTAAAGCCGTGTTCACATTAGGCCTCGATTATGATCAAATTATAAACGAATCATATATATGAAATGGCTTCACATCAACTAATTGCAGTCCCTGATTATAACTGGATTATTACTTCAAAAAACCTCAAGGGAGTTGTTTGAAGTAATTACAATGCGTAATTGAACAGAATGGCGAGCACGTGGTGGTATGAGCAGACGAAACTTCTAATCGCTTTATGGAGTGAAGGTTTGGATTTGTCTTCTTGTATTCTCGGAAGCTATCCTTGGTTCTCTTCTCGCTTCAAGCACATGACGGCAGCC
>NC_090885.1:57688966-57733966 GCF_036669925.1 Montipora capricornis
TATTGATCAAGTGCAGGAGACTGTCAACAGCATCGAGAAACTCCTTATCACTAAAGAGGCATATTGGAGTGCACAGTTGTTTTCTTTGGCATCTTTTGGCTTGAATATGCGTCGGGAATTTCACTCGAAAAAAAGAATAAACTACAATTAACGTAGAGATCACATGTAAATTAGGCGGGGGCCCCCATCTGGGAATTTATTACAATATTGCTGTTTAAGGGCCCAGTTTGGGGCGCCTTTTGTGCCCGGTCACGGCATGGTTTCAGGGGCTCTGATTAGGAATTTTGTTTTATCTCTCGCCATTTCATTTTTAACGCTAGCTCCTTTACATTCTCAAGTGGACTCGACAGCCTTTTATTTTTTCTTTTCATTTTATTTATATGTTTGTATTCTTTTATTTTATCTTTCGATTTGGTTTTCCCCGTGGGTTTGTTTCGTATAGTCATTGGTTTCACGCGTAGTAATTACCGATTGTTCATCACTTTTTAATTTTTTGCGAATATGTGTTACCACGCCCTGTTATATAATGAACTTTGCATTGTTTTGTTATCTTTTATACTGTAAACTTATTTAAGGAAATTGTAATTTACTAATCACTTGCACTGCAACTGATGAAGGTCACAGACCGAAACGTTTTTATATAATTTTTTATCATTTTTAGAATTTTTACTGTATATATTTTCCTTCGCTCGAAGTTGTCCGTCCTCGCACAACCATTTCGTCCGGTTCATTGGCAGCCATGGAAAGCTGTTTCGGCCTTGTTAGGCCTCATCAGCGCGGCATTCTCAACTTTCACAAATCCCATAATGCACCTGTTCTACCTCCCAAATTTGGCAAAGGCATCGTTTTCGATTTCTCTTGGGACATCTTCAAGTCTTAAGAGAAATTGAAAACACCGATTATGCAAAATTTGGGGGGCCAGAAGATGTGTTTTATGGGTTTGAGAACTGAGAATAGCCAACTTACCAGGCGGGGGCATTTGTTATGTGGGAATGCCACTTAATTGGGTGCCTGAAACACCAGTCTGGTATGTTGGTTATGCCATCCTGGTGAGACCTAATAAGGCCGAAACAGATGTCCATGGCTGCCATTGAACTCGGCGAAATGGTTGTGGGCATGCGTGACGTGCTGGCCACATCGGGTTGGTGTTGTAGTGTGTCACTTTGCTTTACTTGTTGTTTTCAATGAGAGTGCTCCTTTTATCCCTAGAACCGATTGCCATATAACAATTTATCGCTCGGTTATTAGTAACAAAGTGAACAGCGCGGTTATGGACAGATAACCTTGGCAGCAAAAAAACAAACTTGAAATAGTTCTCTCGGGACTAAGGGATTCGCTCTCTTGCCTCATATTCTCTTGATTGCGCCTAATTCCGATGTTTCCGTGGAAAGTTCCTGCAGCTTTTGTTAAGCAAGGTCTTACATTTTACCTCCAATGCAGAAGCTTAAGGGAGCAGGAAATGCGGCGGGATCCAAAAGCCAAGAACTCAACTCACAAAATTGGCCAGTTTTTGCTGGAGTCGTGTTTATCTTCTGTGGACTGACCCTCGTGATCCTCACTATTGATGTGGCTCGGGGCTGGTTTCACGGACGATGCATGGACAGAAAATTCGAAGATAGTGGAAATGGACACGAGAAAGGTACGTTTCCATCTCCAGGACTTTCAGCGCAGGGGATATCGGTTCTGAAGTTGCCCGAATGAACTCACTTTGTGATTGCTTTCTGTCGAGTAAAAAGCTTGTGATTTAAATATGTGTTGAGTACCAAAGACTTTCTTCAAGCTTGTTTGTCTCACATACGTTTGCCTTTCTTTGATTCACTTTCCACTCCATTGAACCGAATTATATTCACGAATGCTCAGTTTCGATATAAATACTACTACAAGTTCACAAAAAACCCGTATTTTATGATGACAGTCTTTATATGGCTTGCTTTTCCCTTGATTATATTTCTGTAAAATTTTGAATTAATGAATAAATGTATGACTCATTAAATTTTTAGGAGAAATCTCATCCCGAAAGTCGGAGTGGTGGCCGGATAAAAGACCCTTGGCGTTTGCTGAAAGAGAATCCGTCAAAGAGTGATTCACTCTGTGGCAGAAAAAAACACAGACGCGTTGTGCCAAAGACAACAAAATGTTTGCTCCATAATTTTAGCTTCAGACTAGAGACTTTAGGTATTTTCGAGTCTTTGATAAGCGTCTTTGATAAGGTTTTTCCGCTCTAATTACTTAATAAGGAGAGGAAATCAGTAAGAGTAGAACGACTATGTTATAGTGGGAGACGGGAGAGAATTCCACAATTTATGCTGCTTCCTTATCGGCAAGCTTTGTTTAATCTCGATCAAGAATTTTGAACAGGTGAATCATTTTTCGTTCCTAGAGAATGTGATTCTTTCGGCTAGCAGCGGAAATGAAGGCCCGTTTTCGTCCCGAGAGCCCGCGGTTCTTTTGGTCAGCACCAAGAGCCATGAATACTTATGAACACCTACCAACAACACGGACTCTTGCCACAGCCATAGCAGGATCGCTTCGGTGATCATATTTTAATGTAGCTGGCGCGATAGAAATAAATCAATTATTATTATTATTATTATTATTATTATTATTATTATTATTATTATTATTATTATTATTATTATTATTATTATTATTATTATTATTATTATTATTATTATTATTATTAGGAGACCCGCGAATCACGGACTTCCGGCTCTTGTGCGCATTCTCGAAAATTTAAAACAATAACGGTCGTCAACAGTTAAACCAGGGCGCTTATACATAGGGCGGTGAAACGGGCAGTCCGCTCTTGGTCCAATGTGTGATGCGGAGAAGGACTGGCACGAGCGCTCCTTCCGCGCTTCCGGTGCAATTAATGGCTGCCAAAAATATCCTCTGGACGAACCGGAAATCAAGTTTTCTTTCTTCATTTTTGGGCCATCAGTAGTGTATTATTCGAAGGCTTTTTTGATATTTTTGACCAAAAACTCAATACTATTTTGTCTGTTGGAATATAACTCAAGTATTTTCGTCGGAAGCTGCTTAAATTTGAGTGAGCTAAGACAGTGTCGAATGCAGGTATATCCCGCTTATCGTGACCAAGCCGTGTTCCGCTGCTTCTTTTACGAGTACTCCACATTACTCCACTCTAAATTTTACATATGTTTAAGATCGATAGCTTTTACAAAACATAGTAAAAAAACCAGCTGGATATATTTGGATATAGCAGCGTTTCAGAACTTCAAACTTGCTCACTTAAAATCGCTCGCGACTAATCGCCCGCCCGCAGTCAATTTTACCGACAATAAAAACACTATTTTCAAGATTTCGCCCGCTTGGGAAAATCAACAAACAACAAATACGGTTTAATCAAGGCGCTTGTAAGTTCATCTTGATAATTTAAATAAAATACGAGTAAAGCTTGCTGTTAATACTCTGTCCGAAAAAGTTTGCAAAGACATGGCTTTGCACAACACCACAGAAAAGACACAAGAATTTATGAAAATGTGAAATGCTTTGGAATGTCTTCAAAGATAACAGTCCACTGCAGTTAATAACAGATCAACGTGTTACCAACTTAAACCAAGTACTTAATTACTTCAAAGCCTGGAAACAAGAGCTTCAACAAACATTCCACAGAAGAACACTTCATAACATGGCAAACAATGTTTGATCTCGAGGTAATAATTGTAGACCAGACTTAAAATGGATCACAGCAAAACAATGCAAAACTGATAAGTTATTGTAAATACCATGTCCTTGCCCCCTTAGGGATAACTATGCAAAAAAGCCATACTATTCCATGGCAACTCCTTCATATTTTGTAACAACTGAGGACAAAGCAATGATTACAGTTCCTTGTAGAATATCCTCCCGTGAGGAAAAGCAATTTGTAGCCTATCACTACTGCTACGTTTTAAGACTCCCCATCCTCTCCCAAACCCCATATTGTTTTCTTTGCCTTTGTGCAGTTTGGACACAAACAAATAAGCTAACCTGTGGCTGATCAATATGATCACATTTTTGTTCCACTGTGTGAAACATAAATAAAATAATTACAAGCATAAGCCCTGGAACATCCCTTAAAAAATAACAATGGCTGTATTTATTGTTTAAGGCTTGACTAGCAACACCGCACAGAGTACTTAAAAAAATATAGCATAACTATTTCACACTCAAGGATCAAAGGCATCAATTTTTGGGGGTCTGAGGGCTTATGTGTGGCTGATCTAGCCCTTTTACTCAATCAATTAGTACAGATCAATACAGTAACTCTCTGTTTCATATTGTTTTCAAGGTGTCACTATCATATTCCAGCACTCGGCAAGGTCCCTTTTTGACTTGTGGCTGTTTCTGTTTAGGTGGTCTCATACACCACAAGCCCTTCTGGAGACATCACCGCCTAGCCGGCCACTTCTGCTTAATAATTTTCATGGTCAAATATTTGGCTGTTTCTGTGATTAAAGTTTTTAATTTCACATAGAGTTTGTTTCGTTTGTTAACCTTATTTTGGGGTTGAGAGTTTGCTTTGTAAATTTCTCCCCCTCATTCTACAGACTAACCCTAACTTTTGTCTACGATTTTTCCTCAATTCACCATTCACACACACAATATTGCCCTTAAACTACCTGCTAATTAGTGAACGTTTTAGTTAGTGGAGAGAAACCCTTCTTGTAAGGAGGATTCTTCTATCAACACCAATTAAGAAAGCTACAAAGGTTGCTAGGTTAACGGCTGCTTGATGTATTACCGGGTACTACTAAATAACCAAACTTAATTTAACTTGGACAGTTCATCTTTAATTCAATATGGCTTCTTCTTGGGGGACCAGACACAAATGGTAACATAATTATTGTTTAACCACTGTTTGCAAGACAATATATTTTGGTGCGATATTGTTTCTGGTCGCCTGTTTCCATTATTTTATGTCAACCGTATTTCATACACAAAGTAGAGGTTTTTGCCATACATTCAGACTCCCTCACTGGATTTGTGATTCAAATGCTTAACCACTCTGCAAAATTCCAGTCTTATTGATTGGATTATAGAGCCTATAATCCAAAAAAAGTACATTTATCACTCTTTTGTAAAGGTCATTCAAAAAATGAGGGCAATAGCATTTACAACCTTGTAATATCTTGTCTCATATTTCCAGTTTAATTTTTTTTAATAGATTATGCAAATTAGAAGATTTGCAATGTCACACTGTTTACATATTGTGGAAGGCAGGACTTTTATTTTCAGATAATATTATTAATGGTAATGGGTTACAATATTTAGCTCTATTTTCTATTTTGTTTTGAAAATAGCATGTTACCATTTCTGCTTGTGAGAGCTAACCATAAATAGGCTTACCAAATTCTCTTGACACTGTACAACTCTTCATACTAACTAGTAAGCTACGATGGTGTGTCATTTAGCCTGAGGTGCACCCTGGTCAGCCTGTGTTCAGTAAGCTCTCAACAATGACAATAAAAACACTTTCCCCAAATCCTGTGCCAATAATATCTCTGAACATGACTGATTTCTAAAGACATGATTAACCTTTGCACAACTATTGTACTCACAGTAAGGCACATAATTAGCTCAATTATCATTCAATTACAGAAGATATTGTGGTAATCAGTGGCGGATCTAGACCTTGAGCTAAGGGTGGGGGGTTGCTTGCCCTGCCGGCTTTTCCTCCTGCGGTAAGGTAGTTTTAAGGTAAATGCAAGCATTGTGATAATTTGGTTCTTTCTTGGTTAGGATTTTGCTATGCCAACCATTAATTTGGAAGCGGTCATAAGCTGTGTAATTTTTGTTTTTGAAAAGCCACAAATTAAAGAAACAACCATGGCCCGAGTACCATATGATAAACTACTTTCTAACTAAGCTTGCCCAAGCCATACTGAGGAATATTGCACCTTGGTCATTTTTGTATGGACCTCGCTGCGCTCCATCTTTAGTTCCACAATGTTCAACCAACATTCCCCAGTATGGCCCTCCAGCTCGGTTAGTAAGAGCTTAATATTTCCAAGTTGTTACTTGTAGTTGATTAGCCTTTTGGGTTCTTCAACACACAGCATGATTCGTGAAAATACCCACCAGAATATAAACAAAATGTAAAAAAAAAACCATGACTTATAACCTTTCCCATGGAAATGGCTTGTATGGCAACATGAAAAAGAAAGCAAACACTTGGATTTACCAATCAAAACACTTGGATTTACCTAAAGACCATAGGTTATTATAGGAGAGAACCAATCAAGAACAGAGGGAAAATGTTTGTTACATTAACATCAGCTATGTGTCTGGAACATCTGAAGAATTTTTTTTCTCGTTCAAATAAAAATGTCGTCTGTGATGTCCTGTAAAAACAATTCTTCCAATTCTTTGAGTGAATCGCCGATCTCAACACTTACCGCCATTTTGAAAAGGCTTTTTTAGTAGACCCCAGTCTACTGCATCACACCTTTTTGCTCGGACCCGCTCGTTTCACCGCCCGGTCTCTTTCCGCCCTGGTTAAACATTATACCATTACTGCGACAGCACGTATTTTTGGTTGCGGGCAGAGTCTGTGTTCTTGGTGGTGACCAAAACGAAAGCAGACTCTGGGGATGAGAATGGGAACCACTAAGATACCTGATACTGCACAGAGGAATCAAGGGTCTATTAATATGACAGACGACCTCAGTCAGGTGACGAAACAGTCACTGTATGACAATGCAGATGAACTTCAGCATGACTTAAAGGTGCTGGATCACGACAATGCAATAGACCATTTCCGAGTTCATGTCTGCCTACTCTTCAAAGCGAGTCTAAGTACGAATTTTTGTTGTGATGATTACTTCAATGAAAACTAATTTTCATAAGAAAAACTTCGCATTTAGATTCGCTTTGAAGGGGAGGCAGACAAAAACTGGGAATGTGCCTATTAATTTTATGTAGTTTTACCATTTGTTTGCAAAAAAATGTCTTTTAAGACTTTGAAAAGTGTAGAGTGATAGATAATGTACATATTTTATGATGTTTTAGAAATCCTGAAGAGTTTCCCGGGTATAAATAAAGATTGGTTGGTTTATTGAAAAACTGTTAGGCTGAACAGTTTTCAAAAACCTCAATTGCAATCCCTTTTAATCTTACTCAATTTCGCCCATCCTTACATCCTTTGGTCTTTGTTGTTTCCTTCAAACCTTCCGTCAATGTTCTAAGTAGTTATTTTTACCTTTTCGCTTTATTTGGATGCCAGGCACGGTTCCCAGTCGCTAAATTGGGCTAAATTTCTTGACACAGCCCCTTTAACTGCTGCATAAAATTAGTAATACCTAATCATCAGAAACCATCACTCGAATCAATAAGCGGCAAGGCCATTAGAGAGAATAAGAGCTACGGAAAGTGATAGCCCGTCCGGGCCTTGCGAGCCTACAACTTGAATGACTTTCTCCTTGGAGCTACAATCTTGCACAGTTCAAATGGAAAATGAAGACCACCCCTCTCCCCCTTCCCTTGCCTCCCCCAATTTCAATGATGAAACAGTGGCGAGCTCCATTCATCATTGATTTTGGGGGGAGGGGGGTACTCTTCATTTTATTTTGCCCAAGATGGTAGCGTTTTCTTCGATGGTCTATATTTAGATCAGGTTTCCTGTCACGGTATTGAGCCTTTTTAGCAGCGAAACAACTCATTGTGTCTCCTACTAAGGTCACACTGACGCATAAATCAATAATAAAGCCAACAAATTTAAAAAAGGAACTGAGCCACCAGCTGTCCGCTCATACTCATAAGCTTGTCGAGATGTAAATTTCAGTTTTCAGCAACTTTTAGATTAAATAGAAACGTAGTTCATTCCCCCCTGAAGTGCGAGTCAGCAGTGGGCACTATTGATCTCAAGAGCTTTTAAGCACCTTTACACAATGCTATATTATCGCACTCCAACTACTCTATACGATGACTTGTAGTTGCGAGTTTTATGAGAAACTGACTTACAAATTCCGGCCTTCGTATTTCCCCTGATCTCCCTGTTCTTTTGGCGAGCAAGGGCTAGAGTTTGAGACCGAGGTTGTTTTCATTCTGATTGCATTTTGGAGGGAAAAAGTCATGAAAGCTCTTCGCGTTAGATAGTACTCCATGCATTTAATTGCACCACCTGTTTTCCTGAATAAATTTTAGAGCAAGTACCTATATGCATAATAAATGAGAGTTAAATAAAATAACCGAATTCTTGGTCCGAATAGTGTTTATTCTCATTTTACGCATAAATATAGAAATAATTGGCGTGTAGACTTTCTGAACTGATTAATAACTCGACCAAAACAATAAATACAGATTCTCAAGAACTAATTAAGTGAATATTATGCCAAAGAAAGGAAATAGCATTTTTAAAAGAGGGTAATCTATCTGCACCAACATCTGTCGTTCTTGTTGCGAGCTGCGACCAATCATCATTTCGATAAGGACAAAATGGAACTCAATCAAATTGTTGACGTCACAGGTAAATTAAAGCAAATGTGAAATTTATGCAGCTGTACGTTAACACTATTTCTATCAGTACATAATAAGACCAGCAATCAAACATCATCCCAACGAGGTTCGCGCAAAACTGATACCTTTACATCTGCTGCAGGACGGAACGGCACAAAATGTTGATCAGATCGTCTTGGGTATTTGTCTTCACTGTCACAGCTTTTAGCATTTCGAAGGAAGATCCAATTTCTCGCAATTTTTTAGTGGAGATTCTTGAAAGGAAGATGACAAGCTCAGCTTCTGAGCCTGAGAACAATTCACGTAGTTCCGATCCTTCAGTTACTTTTTCGCATTGCCCAGAAAACCTCTTTGCCTCCTGTATGTTACTTCCCCCATTTGTTACGTGGAATCTGACATCAAGTAAAAATCAGACCCGTGAAGACCACCATGTAACCATTTATCAAATAGACGGCATTTTGCCCTACATTTTGAAACTTGCTCTTAACATATGCTGCGCCGCACACGAAGAAAGCGGAACTGTTGTTAGTTATAAACACGACCCTGTGTATGATAAATCCGAGTTGCACGAAGCCATCATGAAGGATGAAGTTAACCTTATATTTCCTGTACAAAGCGACGATGACAAAGAATACAAAAAGTATTTTCCCTATCTCAAGCTTTTTGAGTCTCCCGGCATTGTTCTTATAATAAGGAGACAAGACCCCATCAGCAGAGGAATTCAAAACTGGAGCGGCGCTGTTCGCAACTGTTGGCCGATCTTTGTGCTAACAGTTTTGCTGTCTATTGTGGCGGGAATATGTGTCTGGGCATTGGTAAGAGATCACGTTTCTTTAATGTGTCAATGAAACAAGTTTCAAACAATCTGTGTTATCGATTACGAACCAATACTTGTCACAAACATGCACGTTTCATCTATGTTCATAGACTATGTTCGGTTATGCAGAGAAGTCGAGTAGAATCCGATACTCGAAAACCGACGTCGCTTAGGTTAAACGTGAGGCTTTGCTGAAGTTTGAAAATTAATTTTTCTAAAATAATCCACTGAGGGTTAGCATTGCTGCCATTTATTCGGCAGTGTCGCAAAAACAGATCTTCACGTTTTGACAATGAATTGTCCTGGCTCCGGTGATCAAGAAACAAACACTTAAAACTGTAGAGTGAGAGTGTCTTTCTCGAGCTTTAAAACACCTTTTTCGTTGCAAATGTTTGCATTTGAATGGTGAGTCAACCACCAGAGCAAACAGATCCGCTTTCTCTTTTTGCATTTTTAAGAAAGATAAAGAAAACAGCGGTAAATGAAAAAGGGAAGCCTATATATACTGACTAAGCGTTGATGGCTAACAAATACTGACTCCCGGCTGGAAGTTTTTACTTGAATTAAGTTTTTCAAGCATATTTAGGACTCGTTATTTTAAAACCTACAAATGAATTGCTTAGTGCGTTTATCTAATATAACGTAGTACATAAATTATTAATCGTTGAAAATCGTCTTTGGAGTGCAATACATTAATTGCGCATTCTTAATTAACATGACAGACATGCGATAGCCTGCGTAGCAAGCGTTTCCGTTCGATAGAAGAGCTTTGAAACGATTTTCCGCAAACTGGCCGCGCAAACTTTCGCGCGGCCAGTTTGCGGAAAACCGTTTCGAAGCTCTTCTGAAGATGAGAAGAATTTTCGACAAGAAATACATAATCTCAAAGAAAGTACTTTGCTTCCTCGTAAGACAAAATGATAGCAAAGAAAAATTTCAGGTGGAAGATTTGTTCATTTTAATATAAACACTCTTTCTAAGAACTTCTAATTTTTGGGCTTCATGAGGCTGAACGCTCTTACTGTTTTGTGATTTTTAGCGTGAAAACTTTATTAACATCTTTTTAAAGTCGTATGGAATACTAAGTTCGTCTTCAAACTGAGTTGTTATTCAGGTATCATGCAACTAAGAAAATCATATTGTTAATATTGAAAGACGCCCCCAAGGATTTAAGTTAACTGTCCTGTTAGACTACAGTCTTTCTTTTACCTTTATTTATACTACTCACAAAAGCAAAGAAAAACAACAAATGAGCAAAATAGAGACTTTCAGCACTGGGTATGTTCTTGATATTTTGGTTAACTTTAGGCTAAACCTTCTTATAAAAAAGAGATTGTATTATCTTGTAGAAATATTTATTTTTCTCTTTTCCATTGTTTGTAGTAATAATGCATTACACATTACACATCTTATTATCTTATTAAAGCCCACGGGGGGGGATGGCTTCCGTTTTTTTCTTCCGTTCGATTTTGTTGAACAGCGATGTTGAAATCATTTGTCCCGTCTTTGCTGGGTGCGCGTGCGCGCTAATCGGTCTCTCAATGACGTATCCACATCCTTATCCATACTAACAACCGCGTTGAAACATGCGTTGAAAGAATCGAAGTTGAATCGATGTTGAATGAGTTTAAAAGCGTTTAATCTTTGCTTCAACAACCATTCAACATTTCTTTTCTTTTCGTGAATTGTTGACATAAAAGGACATGAGAACGATGCTCAATTCATCGCAGGTTAATGTTGAATAATGAAGATGAAGCCGTTTTGACCTCTCTTTTAACATTGCTGGGTATGTGCGTGCGCAGTTATCGGTCTCTCAATGATGTATCCACTTCCGTATCCATAGTAACAACCGCGGCTGCAGCCTGGGACTGAATACAAGTCCGTCGTCAGCTTTGTTGAATCAAAATGTTGTTGATGTGTTGAAACCGTTTGCCTACCCAGCAGTTAACCCAGCAGTTTTACCCACTAAAATCAAATCAAATCAAATCTACGTTGTATCGGCTCTTGCTTAAAACATTTAGTTTCTCAACTTGAAATAACGCCGATCAGATCAAGCAACTGATCCAACGTACACCGACAGGAAAATTGTCCACGGTTGCTTGCTTCAAAACTCCAGCAGTTAACATGGTTCAACCTTGTTCAACATCATTCAACAATTCGAACCGATGTTGAAGCAAATGTTAAAGACAATTTCCCGGCCCTCAAAATATATAGACTCGACCCATGCAAAACAAGATTCATCTTTTTACGTAAATCTCAACCACTGGAATGCAAAAATAAGTTGTATCCAGGGGTATAAAGGTAAAAGAATGTAGCTTAAAGGTATGCTGATGCAGACATGACTCTCCACAAAAGAAGCACTTTCTCGAAGCTATGGACATAATTTCACTTCAAAGTTTATTATTCTAAAGGCTAACAAGTCACCGTGAACTGTTCCTCTTAAATTTTCTGAACAGGAAACCAAGAAAAACACTCAAGAATTTCGAAGCCCGTTTTACTTGGGAATTTTCGATGGTTTCTGGTGGTCTTTTGTAACTATGGCAACTGTTGGGTAAGCATGTCTCCAATCCCCACTCTCAAATTCTTAACTCTACCGTGAGAGGTCTAGGTTAAACAATAAAAAAATATATATTCAGATAAATGATGACGCGGAATGTTTTTGTTTTGAAGACGGCAATCAGTGGAATTGATTTTTAGTTAAATTGACAGCGTCGCTAAGTCGTATTTCGACCTCCCAAACCTGATTGTTTTGAGATCGAATCTTTTCGAGTTCGCAGTTGAGACCAATAAGATATTAGCCGAATATTTAAGGCAGGGGGGATTTGGAGAGAAATATTGTGTAAAAGGTGGCATGTATTCTTTCTCACTGTAGAAATAATTCGTATTGTCATTACAGTTACGGCGACAAGACTCCGAAGTCATTGGTAGCACAGCTGTTCTCTGTAATATGGATAATGATTGGTATTACTCTTTGTTCAATGCTGACTGCCACTCTATCCAGCGCATTTACAAACGTAACCGTGGATTACTATGGAGTCCTTTCTGGGAGGAAGGTATAAATAAAAGAGATCATCCTTAAGCGATACCAGAATTAGCTCTTACTGTGATCTTTCCTTTATTCTACTACCCGACCGTTTTACGCCCACTCTGTCGAGCCTGATAAAAGAAAAACAAAATGGTGGGCGCACGAGAAATGGCAGTGCGAAGTTAATCTGGGAAATCTTGTCATTGGTGACAGGATTATCAACAAACAGTCCCAGCTTCGAGTTCTGTTTTCATACACTTGGGTTGTCTTAAAAAAAAAAAACACTATTTTCCGCAATCCATATCAAACTTTCAGTCTCCTAAATTAACGATAATAGTAAATTCAGGGCAAGTTAGGAATTCACGATAATCGTTAATCCATTTAGGTAGAGAAGGGGTTGTTTAAAACATATATATATATATAGCTGCTAGTGATTTCGTGAGTGAAAATCAATAATTCAAGCTGGGAGGAGCTTTATTAATTAAGGGAAATTACTGAGTTAATGTACTTGAATGCTTTTATTTGATTCGCAGGTCGGGGTCGTAAAAGATAGCATTGCGCTGCAGAAAGCAGTAGAGCTTGGGGCTAACGTAGAAGGTTTGTATTAAGCACCTAAGCTAAAACCTTCCTTACCTTATTTCTTCAAAGAGATTCTGTCATTCCTCTAGAAGTTTAGTTGCTTAGTTTATTATTCATTCTTCAGTAGTCTTCCGATGATCCTTTGTCTATTCACCTCCATTATCATTTTTTCTTATACCATCTAAAATGGCGCAAGACATAAGAACCATCGTTATTCCGAGTAGGAATTTCTGATTAGGTATTGCTATATTGGTTTTATTCTTTTGTTTTATGGACACCAATCATTTCAGACACAGTATATGAAAGACGAGCCACCATATAAGACTTCTTTTCAATCTTTTCCAACTGTCATTAGTCTTTAAAGACCTTGATGAAGTACACAACGCCTTGGTCAACGAATCAGTAGACGGAATGCTGGAGGAGATATTTACAGCAAACGAATATCTCACACTACACGAAAATTCGTCGCTTTCTATGATTCATTTTTATGAAGAGAAGCATGGATATGGAATCGCATTCAAGTCGCATGTTAAAGCTGATTTTGGATCGATCTGGGAGTGCATGTCATTTGTCTCTTCATTCATCGCTGAAGACAAATATGCTTTTCTTAGGGATCACATTCATAGAGCTAAGGTGAGGCAATTCAAGTGTCAAATATGAGTGATATCCCGCCCCTTTTTGATCATGTGATTTCATGCACTTAATTAAGGCAACGTTTTTCCTACATTAAAATCGTGAGTTGTAGTTGTGTACCACCATGCGTTGTTTGTTGTGGCCAAACTCGAAAGTATAAGAATCATAACACGGTGTCAGAAGTGGGATGAATCACCAGCTTATGCCACTAAAGGCGATGACATTTCAAGGAAATGTGGCAGAAAAGTGGTGACGATGGGTTTCAGCACTTTTCGACGTGACAGGAATCGAAAAGAAACCCTCGCGAGTGAAATGCTCGACACTGTTACAATTAACTCTGAAGAGGTAGTTGGAATCTTCCATATTTTCAGGTTTAGCGGCGCAGACGGTAGAAAGATAAATGTTAAGATCAGCAAGTTTGAATAATATTGATCACCGAAGAAGAAAATTACCAACGATAAACACGATGGATTTCAGCACTTTTCGAAATCCCCAAAAATTGCATCGCACGAAGCAGTACATGTTCCTAGTAGGGCCGTTCGGCTTTTTCCGGCCCTGCTCGAGCTAATGCGTACGGCCCTCATACGGGGATTTTCCCAATAGTTTTGCATTGGAAGCGCGCGCGTGGCCGTACGGGCCATATGATAATTAATTTTAACTGATTGCAAAAGTTTTGGAAAATTGGGGAATATTTAACAATTATTGGATGAGGTTGAGCATGTTAGCGATAATTATCAAGGCCAAAGTTTGTGTTATCTGCCGAAGCCGAAGGCTGAGGCGGATAACACAAACTGAGGCCTTGATAATTATCGCTAACATGCGAAAACCGAATTCAATAATTGTTTTATTATGCATATTCCTGAGCTGAGCTCCGCCATGACAAAACTGATCAAACTGCTGGTTAGTGTGTTAGGTGACGTCACTTCTGCATGCATAAAACTATTGTCTGTAGGTATGACATCAATTCTACATATATAAAATCTATTGTTTGTAGGTATGCCGTAAGAGAAACAGAGCAAGCAAGAATTAGCTGCGTGCTTATAGCCAATCAAAATCGAGCTGGTGACACCAATGTATAATAAACACAGTTATTATCGGCAAATACCGATTTTGTAACGTTCGGCATTCTGCAAAATACCCCTGCCGGGTTACAGTAAAAAGGCAGGTACAAAGTCGGACCGGATTAAACGGGGAACCTGGATCAACTCGGGTCTTTCACCTCGGATGGAGCGGAAAACGGTTTTGTAAGCTAAACTATTCGACGTTAGCTTCGATTTCACCAAAGTTAGCTGAAAGATTAGGGCTAGGGTGATTTCTCGAAGCCTTACGTCGATCCAGAGGGAGCGATCCGAGTTAATCCGGTCCGACTTTTGTACCTGCCTGCAGTAAAATTCACGTTGTAGGTTAGGGTTGCAGTTCACAGCGGGTCTAATCTGCAGGTCGCAAGTCGCAGGTCGCGGGTTGCAGGGCATTGTTTCACCAATACAGAAAGTATCCTAAACATTCATAAAAGCTAACCTTAGGCCTAAAAACGTTTGTTTAAATAATAGACCTAATTAGGCCTAAGGTTAGCTTTTAAGAATGTTTAGGATACTTTCTGTATTGGCGAAACAATGACCTGCAACTCGCGACCTGCGACCTGCAAATTAGACCCGCCGTGCAGTTCATTGTTTTACCACACTATGGTAAACAATGACCTGCAACCCTAACCTGCAACAAAGCATTACAAAATGCTAACCTTAGGCTTAAAAATTATCTAAAGCATAGTGCTTAAGCCTAATGTTAGCATTAGTAAAGGTTTGTGTTGTTTCAGTTATGGTGAAACAATGACCTGAAACAAAGGCAACCTCCAGTTTACACCGGCAGGTACAAAACACAGGTCACAGGTCATTGTTTTACCAATACAGAAAGTATGCTAAACATTCATAAAAGCTAACCTTAGGTTTTTGAGCCTAATTAGGCCTAAGGTTAGCATTAATGAATGTCTAGGATACTTTCTGTATTGGTAAAACAATGACCTGTGTTTTGTACCTTCCGCAGTTTACACCCTCCATTCCACTGATATGTTTTCAGCCCGTTTCAGTGAGTGGTGGTGCGATAAGGAAGAGTACTTGTTACAGTTTCACTCTTGAGGTTGACTGATATGGAACCTATTCTTATTTTTACGAATTCAAAAACAACTGTTAGGGTATAGACTCAACTTGAAAATGTTTCTCTAATAAGAAGGGGTTTTTCAAAAACTTTGTGAAAAACTGCCACGGGATTTATTGCATGTATTGTATGTCATTTGTTTAAGTGCTGCTGCATACTGCGACGAAAAAAAATCGTTTCTCGATCTTTTTCAAGTGCATTTTCGTCCCCGTTGTCTGCCGTATTTACGTTTTACGCGGGAAACGGTTTTCTCTTCATGTATGCTTAAGTGAATGTCCTGTAGTTTTACGCTAAGCTTACACGTAATCAAACATTCAGAACGAAATGTCCGCTGAATACCCCAACACTCCGTCCCGGCGTCCCCTGGCGTTTGACGGGAGATTTTCAGGTTCTGCGCATGACACCAGAACTGGTGACATCGTGACAAGGAGCCAGAGAGGCTTGGAGCTGTTGTTTATAGCGAAAGCTCTCTTATAGAAGGTAAGAAAATTTGTTGTGTTCTTATAACGGCATCGTTTGAAGAACGAGGCATATTACGAAGCAACTTCAGTATTCCCCGCCACAGCTAACCGCTATTGTTTCCCCTATGCGGCATCTTTTGAAGAACGAGACTTACTACAATAGAGCTTATTCTTATTAAATGAAATGCAAATAAGTGGCGGGGTATTCTGAAGTTTAGCCCATATTACAATATACGCCATTCACCATTCATATGCACCTAAGTGGCCCGGTCATTCTGCAGTTTAATTAGCTTATTTGTTTACTGCCTTTTAATTAAGTGTGAGAGGGGTTCTTGTGGAAAAACGTTTATTGTTTATTTCTTTAGCTAATAAAATTTTATTTATCAAACAAGCAAATAACATGGAGCCAAATTAGAGAATTTAAGCAGAACAACAGGTATTCAACGAAAACCGTGAAACTCTATTAAATACAGGTAGACTAAGCAGAAAGGATTAGTTCAATGGTTACACTACGATTGAATTTACTTGAAGATCATCTTCAAATATCATCACGTTACTATTGATCTCAAAATTGGAAAGAGCGTACGATAAATATCCGTATCTCACTGTACCTTTTCAGAGTCAAACATATTTAACACCTACATGTACATGTATGAGTATGTTTGTGATATTGTATGACTTTGTTGGGCTGGTTTTTCTCAAGTATTCCTTGAAACCATCTGTTTTGTTGCTGTTTTAAAATTGATGAAATAGTCCATGATTTAAAACATAGACATAGCTGCATAGCTGTAAAATATTAATTTGTAAGGTATGTCAAAACATTTTAATGCTACTCAGGCTATTGACCTGGTGCTAAAATAGCTACTGTATTTTCCCCTTTTTTGCAAAGAATTCATCTGAACAGCGCATAAAATTTAACTGAATGCTATTTGTTTGTGTTGAAGTTGTTTTAAATAGGTTTAAACATGAGTACAAATATCTCACAGTATTTCCGGGGGTGATTCCATTATTCCTCAGCTGCTTGAAAAGTTTTGTTATGCCATTATTTCAGTAAAAAAGAACTCATAATTCCGTTGAAAAAAATCTATTTATTACAGTCGACAAATCCATTATTCCAAAGGAAGTTGTTATTCTGCCCCACAAAATTTCTGTTATAATTCTTATTTCATTATTCCTCTTCACCACCTGAGTATTAATTTTGTACCGGTTTAACCGGTTTTTCACAAACGCCTCTTCCACCATTACTTAAGTGAATTTAAAAAATGGCTGAAAATGCTAATTTTTCCCCAGAAGAAACAATGAATGCTTGCCAAATATTGAGATTTTTGACGAATTAAACTAGGCTAGGTTCGTAGAGGCAAACTGTAACCTAGAGGACAATGAATTGGAGAAAACCGAGACCTAAATACAACGAAAAAGACAAAACTGACCTCATTGCATTGATACGATGGTGAGAGTCTGTGAAAGAAAAAAGGGCCATTGAAGAAACTCTACCAGGGAAACTTTACAATCTTTTATGTAATTTCTTCATCGAAGTGAGTTTTTTTCGACAGGATGTTTTCTTGGAGACCAAGATCATCATTGTTAATATCTTTGGAAACCTCATAATGAAGAATTTTCCCATGTTCTATTTTTGTTTTCCTTCATGTAATGCAAGTATTTGAAATAAAATGCATGGGCTGTGATTTGCTTGACTTGATTGACAGGTTTGACAAGTTTTAGATTTCGACCATTTAACAGCAACCTAACATTAAGCTCGCAAAACCTGGGCAGTCTCTCGCTGAATAGTCACGTAAGATACATGTAGTCTGTCGTGCAAAGAAGCAAGGTAGAAAGTTAAGCTTTACGCTTCTATTTTTTTTCAAACGTCTTATAAGGGTTGTAATAGTTTTCCATTAGCACTGATTTGAATGCAATAGTTTAAGATAAAAGCTATTCCATTTCCTGGATAAAATTAATAGAATTTCTAATATTATTATAGGCTATGTAAAATGTTCTATGTGGCAAGGAAAAAAGTTCAAACAGTGGACTAAAAATTAATTGACGAAGAACAAAATTGTAAAATTACAGTCTCAAAAACATTAAAAAAGACATTGGTGGTTAAAGTTCATATAAGAACATATTGACACGTTGTTAAGCCATTTCATAGGATTGACTTTTCATTCAGTGTTTTTCTCTTCCATCTATGCATCAGTTCGATTCCTTGTAAATAATACTACATGTACAAGTAACGCCATAACACCTACATGTAAAGCCTAGGAACAAAATTATTGTCTTCTATAATACAGTATTTCAACTTTTATGCACAAACATAAACGTGTAGAGGATGGAGAATGTGTTAAAGACTACATATTTGAGCTATGGAATGAAAAATGTTTAGGTGGAAGATCTTTGCAGTTGTGTATGCTTCTTTAGCAGATCTTCAACCTCAAAATAAAGTACTTTATAAACCTCTTTCAGAATGGCGGCCAAATAAAATATTCTTCTGCTTTGATGCTAATAAGCCTTTCTATCCTCGCTAGCAAAAGAACTTTTGTTTCAAAACGAGGGGAAACTCTCGCTAGATCATTTGGCCAGGAACTCTCTGCTACTCATCGACTCTCGAGAGCTCTCAATGAATTTCAATCTTCTCAAACTTTTCATGAGAGCTGGCAAGTGTTTTGTCTGGTTTGGCCTTGCACAAGAGTTTAAGTGAGAGTTTTGTGGTCAGCAGTGGGCTCAGATAAAAAAGGAAAAAATGTGGCGACAGATTCGGGGACCATGGACAACACCAAAGCTGAATATACCGGCTGGCTAGTCAACATATTTACGGCAGGAAGGGTTTTCCCCAAGGTGGTTTCCAGGCTCTCTCTTTTGTTTGCATGTGACACTCACGACAAACTCTCGTCAACTCTCGCTCTCCTTTGGCCATCTCATGATCACTGTCATCAACTCGAGCTCTCAAGAGTCTAAGCTCTTATCAGCTCTTGCTTATTGGCCAGGGCTTAATTTTTACAATGTAATTTGCTCCTTAAAGGGTGGACGGGAATCCCAGGGTTTTGATGAATTCAGTTTCTCAAGAACATCATTTATACAATGCAACTGTCAAAGCAACAATACTGGTACCTCTTAGATGTATTCACTCTTGAAATGTGTTTCACCATTGCCCTTCCTCTGACAGTCTAATACTTGTCTAATACTTGTCTAATACTTGTCTAATACTTGTCTAATACTTGTCTAATACTTGTCTAATACCTCAATTTTTATGACAAAGTGATGACAGGTAACATTTTTTCTCTCTACACTTTGCTTTGAGGCCTCTTTGTTCGACTGTGGCATACAACTGTACATATGAATTGAAACTAGAAGTACTATCAATGTGATCATAGAGATTCTACAGTGTAGTCATTCTGCACAGCAACTCTTAAAATTAATAATTAACATAAACTCTTGCCATCAGAAACTATTACATTAATGAGACAATGCCTAAACAATTACATTTTGCCAGGATGTTGTAGAAGAGTGTTCAGTTCTTCATCAGTCAGGCATCAGGCGATTTAGCTGTGGCTCTTGCAATTGTAGATGACTTTTGAATGTCAGAAACTGCTGTAACAATCTAAAAGATAGGAAAAAAGAAAAAAAGAAAAAAAGATAGTTTTAATTTCATTGCACTCTCTATTGAACAGATAATTAGTCGAGGAGAGGCTGTGGGCTTTTCAAAAGTTACAATACCCAATTGACCTTATAGAAAATACCATCAAAAATTTCCAAAAATCTCTTAAAAACAATGCTTCTACCACCACTTGTGGTGTTCAAGATAGCTCGACCAGAATAGTGTTGCCAGTTATCGACCAAAAATCTGCTGATTCTGTTAAACGCCAACTTTGCCATCTCAATAAGAAATTAACTGCGGACTTGCAACCAGTCTTCACTAGCCAAAAACTGGAAAATGTTCTCAAGATCCAAGAACAAAAACCACCTTTAGTCAACCACCACTTTGTTGTATATTATTATAAATGTGGTTCGTGCGATGCGGACTATGTTGCTTACACTGCGCGCCACCTTCACCAGCGTAAAAAAGAACATCAATATTCTGCGATTTGCAAACATCGATGGGAAGAACATGGTTTACAAAACAAAATCCCAAATCAATGCTTCACAATTCTGAAAAAATGCAAAACAAAGTTTGACTGTCGCATATATGAAATGATGTTCACTTAACACACAAACTGACTTGGTTAAAGCAAAACTATTTACGTGATCTTCATTGATCCATATAGTAGAACAATCGCGACTGTCACTTAACTGTCACTGAACCATTTCTTGATTTAAGTTATTCAACAATTTTTGTACTTATATGCGGCTTATAATTTATTCTTTCACTTGACAATGACATCTCGACGATTTCGAAACGTTGTGCTAACCTTTTAGCGTTTATCTTTTTGATTAATATAGTTTCAAAGTCTACGTTTAATAATAATAATAATAATAATAATAATGATAAAATGATTTGGTTATGTAACAAACTACAGCTCAGCAATGTTGCTGAAGATTTTTATTATTATTATGGATTCAGCACCGGCTTTTCCAAAAGTTGGATTCAGGTTATGTTCTTAAAGGCCAGGCAACAACAAGTTGGCTAAGGAAACCCAAGTTTTATCATGGCTTTCATTGCTCCAGAACCTTTCTCGGAATTCTTGCTGTGCCAAGGAGAGCGGTTTTCGGAATTTGCTTTCAAGCCTTTTTGGAACTGTTCACAGTGCCCCAAATACTACTGGAAGCACCTGGGTTCGGGCACTCCACATTTTCTGAATATCTCTTCCCAGATCCTGGTATTTCTCTAGCTTTTCCTCTTGCTTGGCCTTTACAGCTGTGTCTTATGGCACTGCTATGTCTATTACTTGGCATGTCTGTTCTTGCTTGTTAATAACGACCAAGTCGAGTCTCCTTGCACTAATTTGGTGGTCAGTCTGGATGTTATAATCCCATAGCAGTTTGTAGTCGTTGTTCCCAAGGACAGTTTCTGGTTGATGTTCAAACCGTTTGTCTACAATAACTCGACTAAAGCCGCACTTCCCCAGAAAGTCCCAGTGTACCACCCCTGCAACATTATCGTGCCTCCTTTTATACTCTTGCTGTGCCAGTTTGGCGCACCCACTCACTATATGGCTCACTGTCTCCTTTGCCTGGCGGTACATTCTGCACAGGTCATTCTCCTGAGTCTTGTCGATGTTGGCTTTGATGAAGTTTTCTTCTTATTGCCTGGTCTTGGGCAGCAGTGATTAGGACTTCTGTTTCTCGTTTAAGGCCCTCACTTTGCAAACATGCCCAGGTATTATTATTATTATTATTATTATTATTATTACCGATGTATCCTGTTGTTAGTAACACGCAAGGTAACTTTATCACAGGCGGCCGCGCAAATCGATGTCACTTTCGATTTCCGATTTACTTGTGCAGCTAAAAAAACAATAGAAAATTTAGACGTAGCAAGAATCTCCCAAAATGTATTCGCGGCACAAAATTTATGTTGTTTTCATGTCGCAACTTTTGTTGCTTGTGGCAATTTTTTTTTAATTCTCGATCGACATTTCCTAAAAACGTCATTGTGCTCTTCCTTAAAACTGTGTTTATTAATATTTGTTTACTTTTGCATCAATAGTTGTTTTGCATAAAGCACGCCTGCAAAATCTGTACCATGCTTAGTTCGCATTTTTGAGCGTTAAAATATAATTTTTGGTCCAATGTTTTCGACAGCAAGTCGTATATTTTGAGGTTGTCCATCCAGATACTAACTCCGCTGGATAAACTTGAATGAACGTCTGCCGTGGAAACTGTCAGACGCTCAGAGTACACGCTTAAACTTGCTGTAAAAAAAGAAGTTGAACTTCATATCATCCTCGAAGCCAATGATTCTCCATTGCCATTTATTCCTTCAACCTTTCTGGGCTTAGTATTCTACATATTTCATCCTGGAAAACAAAACGCAGCTGAGTTGACAGTTATGGAAGAAAGCACTATGTTAAGTTACTGCACTACCACACGTACGCATTTGCGTACCTATTTTTGTGTGCATGCTGTAGAGACTTCGGCCTGGGGAATGATGATTTGGTGGTTGCACTTCCCTTTGATGAGAAGGAAAAGAGGACAAAAGAACTGCAATAGCAGGAAACCAAACACGTGCCCCATGAAAGACAGGCAGGCAGGCATGTTGTCAATTTCCGCGGCAATATAAAATTGACGATATAGATATTGATAAGCACAATGTTGATTTTTTGACAGAGCTCTTTTCAGTAAAAGCGTGAGATATTAAGATAAGACGAAGCTCTTTCCAACCTCTAGTAATTTCATTGGATCCCTTTAGGGTGCAAGGGCCCATTGTTTCTTTTGTATCGTTCTTTGTGTCCATTGTTTTTGTTTTTTTTTTAACCAATCCCGAGAGCCCTTGTAGTAGCTGCGTACTGACCCGAGACGTTAGGTTTTAATTATATTTTGTATTAAGCCAAAGTTGCCATGAAATGACACACAGCGGACAAAATTCAAAAAGAAAAAAAAAGGGAAGGGGGAGTGAGTGAGGAGAAAAACACAGGTCCAATACTCCGACATAATGAGATTCGTGATACGTCACAATAGACATCGCAAAGTGTCACAAAGTGTCCCGCTCTTTATGTCTCACAAAATTGTTACGATTTTTTAAGGATAAGGCCTAGGGTTAGGGGACACTTTGTCATGTCTATTGTGATGTACCGTGAATCATATTTTGTCGGAGTATTTGACAACCCACAGGAGAAAAGGCAATAATTGAGTTAAAATGTGACCATGACATGACCTTGACTTGACTTTAAGTTAGCTGTTGATGGGACGTTATTTATAGAAATGAGTTCTTCTTTCTTTTATATTTTAGTGCTAAGTGGGAGAAGAATTCGGAAATGCTGGCTACAGCATAAAACAGAAAAAATAGAAAAAAGCTACCTCAGCAATGAACGAAGTCCCTTGAGAATATGAGAGTCCATGCTGGCGAGAAAGCTTATGGATGCCAACAATGTGGCAAGTGTTTTAGCCAAGCTGGACATTTGAAGACACATGAAAGAGTCCACACTGGGGAAAAGCCTTATGAGTGCAAGCAGTGTGGCAAGTGCTTTATCGTAGCAGGATATTTGAGGACACATGAAAGAGTCCATACTGGAGAGAAGCCTCATGAATGAAACAATGTGCTAAGCGTTTTAGCCAAGCTGGACATTTGAAGACACATGAAGGAGTGCATACTGCAGAAAGGCCTTATGTGTGCAAGCAGTGTGGCAAGTGTTTTAGCGTAGCAGGATATTTGAGGACATATGAAAGAACCCATACTGGAGAGACGCGTTATAGGTGCAATCAATGTGGCAAGTGTTTTAGCCAGGCCGCATATTTGAGAAGACATGAAAGAGTCCATACTGGAAAAAGACCCTATCAATGCAAACATTGTGGAAAGGGTTTTGGCGTAGCCGGAAATTTAAGAACACATGAAAGAGTCCATACTAGGGAGAAGCCTTATGAATGCAAATAATGTGGTAAGCGTTTTAGCCAAGCTGGACATTTGAAGACACATGAAGGAGTGCATACTGCAGAAAGGCCTTACGAGTGCAAGCAGTGTGGCAAGTGCTTTAGTATTGCAGGATATTTGAAGACACATGAAAGAACCCATACTGGAGAAAGGCCCTATCAATGCAAACATTGTGGAAAGCGTTTTGGCCTAGCAGAAGATTTAAGAACACATGAAAGAGTCCATACTGGAGAAAAGCCCTATGAATGCAAACATTGTGGAAAGCGTTTTGGCCTAGCAGGAAACTTAAGAACACATGAAAGAGTCCATACTGGAGAAAGGCCCTATCAATGCAAACATTGTGGAAAGCGTTTTGGCCTAGCAGGAGATTTAAGAACACATGAAAGAGTCCATACTGGAGAAAAGCCCTATGAATGCAAACATTGTGGAAAGCGTTTTGGCCTAGCAGGAAATTTAAGAACACATGAAAGAGTCCGTACTGGAGAAAGGCCCTATCAATGCAAACATTGTGGAAAGCGTTTTGGCCTAGCACAAGATTTAAGAACACATGAAAGAGTCCATACTGGAGAAAGGCCCTATCAATGCAAACATTGTGGAAAGCGTTTTGGCCTAGCACAAGATTTAAGAACACATGAAAGAGTCCATACTGGAGAAAAGCCCTATGAATGCAAACATTGTGGAAAGCGTTTTGGCCTAGCAAGAAATTTAAGAACACATGAAAGAGTCCATACTGGAGAAAGGCCCTATCAATGCAAACATTGTGGATAGCGTTTTGGCGTAGCAGGAAATTTAAGAACACATGAAAGAGTCCGTACTGGAGAAAGGCCCTATCAATGCAAACATTGTGGCAAGTGCTTTAGCCAAGCAGAACATTTGAGAAAACACGGAAGAGTCCATACTATAGAGAAGCGTTATAAACGTAAGCAAATAGGAAAGGTTTTTGGCAACAGAAATAGTGTCAGTAAACGTGAAAAAGCACAAGAACGTTCTGCAATTACGACTGAATTTGAAGAAGGGTTTCATCGCTTCTGCACTGTGGAAGAACACAATTTGAACCAGGGTGTAAACCACAGCTGTTGGATCTGCCAGGAGGAGTTAAGTAGCGAAGAGCTCCTTCTTACACACTACCGAGAACATATGACGTACGAGGAGCCCTCAACTTGAGCTAGTTTGATGGCCATTTTTCGACTTACTTTGTATTATAATGGTTACAACTTATTCGCAGTGTTTCTTCCTTTCTAGTATAAATTTTAAAGATCTACCGGGCGCACATTGTCAGCTTTCGTTGAACATTGCTTCCTTGTCATGTAAGATCACCTGTTTGGGGCTGCGCTGAAAATTGTATCGCTTTGTGCATCTAAACACAGTGTATTTTAAACTATCGTCAGTGGCCTTTTATATGAAGTTAAAATAATCTTGAAACAATTCCCCTTGAAAGCAACGACTTTTTTCCGGCCTAAACCACCGGGAGCTCAAAATTGTCCCCAGAAACGCTCGGTTGCATGGTAACCAATTCACTTGGTTAATATGGGAAATCGAAAATGACGAAAATAATATCGGCTAGTCTTATCCTCAAGCGAAGAAAAGAAAATTTCCTCCATAAACTAGAAGATTCATGAAGTTGTTCCGAGGGAACTGTCTCTTGCCAGTGAGCTGTACGTTTTCTGAACCCGAGACCGTCAATGTTTCACGAAAGGAAGTACATGGCGAACTATCAACGACTTTGGGGCCACTAAGGATACATCTTTCTTGAGTCGTACCAAACTCGCCGAAACAGCCATTTCCCGTAAATACATGTTAACCCCCAACTTGCTGCCTATCGAAGTCTTCTCGTAGGAAAATTAGCAGCTTTTAATACGTACCAATACATACTTGAGGGACCACTCCCCATAGGGGTCCCCATAGGGGTTTGAAGGTCAAGTGCACACTTCCTCCGTATGAGGAAGTGAACTTTGAGGATTTTGAAATCCCAAATAAACCATAGACCTGAATGTTAACTGACATCATCCCCTTGTTGTTGGTGCTCATCAAAGGAAGGGAAAGGATTCTAAAGGAATTGTTCTTGAAGCAGAAATTTCGTCACGTCAGTTTAACAACAACTAAAGCCTTCAACTAGCACGTTGTGAACTTCGCGACAACAGTCTGGCATTGAGGATCCTGGACTCGTAAATAAAACCGTGTCCTAAAGTGATATCAATTTTCAATTTTCAACTGGGCGTGCCTAGTACGCGAGAATAACTCTCGTGCGCTCAAAAATTGCCGTGTGGGTCTTTCTATAAGCAACCAGCGTCGAGATAAGTTTTTACCACAATTGCTTGTAATCTCGCAATCTGATTGGCTAATTTGCCGTTGCCGATGAGAGTCTAGACAACGCTGTACGCGTCATGCTCGCGTCATTTTGTCACGCAGTGTAATAACCAATCAGGAACGCTCATTTTGGAAAATAAACCAATCATATTGCGAGAAAGTTATAGCTAACGTTTGCTCTTTCTTTGAGTCATGGTTTTGGTCACGCTCTGGAATAAAAACTTTCTTTGGCGTTGAATATTGTGGTAAAAAACAAATCGAAAGTGGTTCAGAGTTGTCTGTACTCTTATCGACAACGATATTCGTCATCACAGTGGTCAAAATTTGTTGTGGACTCACACTTTCGATTTGTTAAATATAAAAGATTTTCTTATTAAATTAAAAGTTGGTCACTTGGCCAACTTGGTCGGTTGTGGCCGAGTGACAATAATTATAAGAAAGCTTTTATCAAAAAATACCCTGCCAGCCGAACGAGCAGTTCTCACGAATCTTACAAATAAAAAAAAGTTATATATATAAAAAGAAATCTATATATTTACAGCAGTTGAGTGTATTCATTTATAATGTTCGTTTGATAAAAGAAAAATACTAGAAATGGTTTGAAAAAAGAAAACAGTAAATAAAGAACATTCGTCTTTGTGTATAGTGTCTTGTAGAATACATTAAATTCAGAATACGGGTACAATTAGGATAAACAAAGTAAATATACAGTTTAATTAATAGCTGAATATAAATATCGCCTTATTGCTATCTATTAGTAACAAGCAGTTCTCTGCTCCTCTGGTTTTTGGATACCTTGATTTAGCATATATATATGGTAATCTGCAGAGATGGATTCCGGTTTCCGGGTGAGGTTCTCATTGCAATCACTGTTTTAATTGACCTAGAGAGCAAAAGTAGTTTGAGCTTTCTGCCATTCCTATTCGCTCTCGATGGTGTCAAACTAAGAAATTGGACACCATACACCAGCATTCACATTCTTTGAGGATATTTTTTTCCTTGTATATCTGCTCTGTTCTATGACACATTTGTTAGTCTAAATATTGAGAAAAGTGTTTACATTAAATCAAGTTGAAAGCAACAACATTCTCTCGTCGACCGAGTGCAGCAATCTAAAGACCTCCTCTGAATCTCAAGCCGCTGGCCAAAATGAGCGGTCTTTCATTGCAAATACATCGGACAACTGAAACGGTAACCAGTTGAGCTACACATACGTTTTTGTGTGAAAAGGGAACTTTTTCTCTGTTGTCGAATCGTTTTCACCTGTTCACACGAATGCGCTAAAACAATTCGACATCACCAATGCCGCTAAAGGGGCATGCGTATTCCTCAGTAAAACGAGCCTGCAAGACAGAAATTCGCGCTATTTTTGACTCGTTTAGTTTGTGTTTGCGAAACAAATTGAAAGAACTTGTGCAAGGAAATGCGTTAAAGATGTCGCAGGCAGGCCAAAAACCTGGTAGATGTAAAGGTAAGAGCAAGGCTGACTCGAGTTGCTCCTTAAAGTTACAATAGAATATAAAGTAACCAAGAGCTCTGAAAATGTCGACTGCGGATCATGCCAGACAAATTTTGCGCCATTTTGCATTTCAAACAGACGACGCAGGCTGGAGCCAATAATGCGATGTCATCGTTTTCGAAAAGTGCCGTTTTCACTGTCCACACGAAAACACGAAAAGGGCGTTTTAAAAAATGTGGACGGGGACAATGGCAATGAGTTTTCCCCATGAGACGGAGGGAAAGTTTCATGTAACATACAACTCCAGCTACTTCCCGCGAGCTTGCGATAGATGGAGGAAGAGTTGCTTGATTCTTTGATTCCGGGTGTCATTAGAAGCAATGAAGTTAAGAAACGCCTCTTGACAGAAAATGATTTAAATTTGGAGCAAGCGGTTGAAATGTACAGGTAAACAGCTCAACAACATTGCTGTGGATGAGGATGTCCGTGAAGTGCACACGGTAAAAGACGACAGTAGAAAGCCTTCAGGAAAGGTTATCGGGGCGAAAGCAAGATGTCGACATACGCAGAAATAGCAGTTACCAACAAGTTACATTTGAATGTGAAATTGGACACTGGCGGTCGGAGCAATGTTTTTCCAGGTCAGGTCTTTTGCAAAATTGAAGTAAAAAACACCCGACTTGTGTCGTATACTTGCCACAAGATACCAGTAATGGGTAAAGCCACCCTCCAGGTGAATCTGAGAGGGAAGTTTTACCCAGGGCTTGTCAAATGTCATAATCAAATTACTGAACAACGAGCCACACCTACAATTGTCCTTCAAACGTCAGTGCAGTTGATAACCAAGCAGATGAAGATCTGCCTGATATCCAACCAAGCTAAGGTGTCAGTGAAATCATCAAGAAGCAGGGAGAACTATTCCATGGCATTGGATGCTTAGAAGGCACCTATAGCACTAAGATTGAAGCTCCACGGCAATAAAATGAAGATCACAAACGACAAATGATTAATTTCCCTATACTAAAACTTGTATTGCCCATGACCTGACGGCAAATGGATTGAAACCATGAAATCCCAGCACGATTTGTGCGGTGCAACAAATGCCATCCTCAACGGACAACGGACATTGTTCAGATTTTTTGGATTCGTGAATTACACGAGAAAGTTCTCACCAAACTTAGCGGACCTACAGCCCAGGCATTGAGAGAGCTACTGCACAAGGGAGTAGAATGGCACTGGTCTGAAAGACAGATGAAAGCATTTCAAGCCATTAAAGGAAAGCTGTCAAAGAATTATGCTACACTTCAGTACCATGATGTTAACAAACATCGCTTAGAAGAGATGCATAGTCAAACACACAACAGCAGGAGTCCATTAATGATTAATGGGCTCCTGACAACAGCCACCAAGGCAACCTAAATTGTCAAAGAAGAGCAAGAGAAGTTTCATCGAGTTTCAGTTTTTTGGCCAGGAATAAATGTGCAAATAACGGACATTGTATACAAGTGCATTACTTCGCAGGCAAGATAACCACTCAAGAGTCATGAACTATACATGTGAGGCCATGGTAGAAGATCGTTGTCGATCTCTTTGAACTCGAGAGACAAAATTATGTGGTTATAGTCGACTACTACTCGAAGTTATTCGAATGATCACTCTTGCCAAACAGTAAGAGCAAGACACTGACCAACCACTGAGATCATCGTCAGTGACTATGGCGCCGATTTAGACACCCATAAGTTTAATGTAAGTGCTTTGTTTATAGGGAAAGTGTACTTAGCTATCAAGCTAATTCACAGACACTCATCTGTCTTTCACATCTGAAAGAAATGTGATTAAGGACGTTCGCGCCCATTGCTACTGCACATTTTTTCGCGCATGTCACGCACACGTCATGCATCGCAGACCACGAAGGTAAACACGATGCTAAAGGCGCAAATATTTTTCACAAGAATGGAACATGAAAGCATGTGGCATCATGGGATAGCTGTGGGCCCAGGTCTTCTCGGAAATGTCACGCAATGGTGTGACAGTGCGAATAGACAATTGTTTTGAGAACTTCGCAGCTTTCCGTAGATCACTTCCTTTCCTGATTTTGTCCATTTTAACAAAAAACAAAAAAAAATCTGTACGTGAGAAGTTACAAATATTTCGCTTTTTATGCTCTCGTGTGACCAAAGTTTACTTTCTTAGACTAATATGTATCGTTTTTCAAGGTCTATTTCACCTCAGAAAAAGACATCAGCTGCAAACGTATGTTTAGTTTTATTAGTTATGTTGAATTGAGTACGATTACCTGATCTCAATTTCACTAATGTAGCTTTTTTTTATTGCTGACAGTTGTAAGCTAAGATCGTCTCAAAATAACGCAATCTTCTAAAAGTGCACCTCATGATCTCGAAAACGAGCAATTACCAATTGACCACGCTGCCTCAAGTTTGCAAAATGTTTCGATAGCCAAGAATTTTCTAAAGAAAATTGATGGAAAGGATTTTCACCTTGTCTTGCATGACTACCGTAATACTCTCATCGACCAAATTGACCTATTACTCGCACAGATGCTAATGGAGCTCCTCACAAGAACCCGACTGCCAACCACTCCACTTGTTTCGAGAGCATTAAACAAGGACTAGCCTGCCGTGGAAGAATTCAGGAACAGTTAACTTAAATCTTCACGTACATCATTCCGTAGTCTCAGAGAAAGTTCGTTCTAAGTGTCGAACTATTCGATCACCTGTTTGGCTTAGAAGACTTGTCTTCTCTTGTTAAAGACTATGTTACCCCTTAGAGGACACACTCTTTAGTAAAAGACTTTGAACGCATGAACTTTATTTGACACATTTGTAGCTTGATGATAGGTTGAGATTCCTTAAAAAGGTCTTTTTTGAGAATTTGTTTCTTGAAAAGAAGGGTGATGTTGAAATACATAATTTCCCGCCCTTTCTGATTACGTGATTTCATGCACGTAAGGCCACGTTTTGTTGTGGTCAAATTCTAAAGTATTAGGCTCCCTCCACACGTATCCGTATATTTTTTAATCCGTAACTTTTTCTTTCCGGATACGCTTTTCGTCCACACGTATACGGCGAATTCGAATTCGCTGGCGAATCCGCAACTTTTTGAATCGCTCTCTAGAGAGGATATTTCCGCTATGAACCCAGAACAGTGTGCACGCTAAATCCGGATATTTTTTTATTCCGGATTACGTAAAAAGATCGAGCCCAGTTAATTACCGTAAAATCAATTCTCAAGATGGCTACTGAGGGCTTCATGGCGCATGCTCTGTTACCTTCGTTTCCTTGAGGAGTCCTGAGTACTAAAGTGAATCGGGATATGTTTCGGATACGAGTGGACGAGCAAAGGCGTTTTGAATACGCTACGTGTGGATGGGAATGTTTTTGAACCCGGAAAAAAAAAGTTGCGGATTCAAAAATATCCAGATACGTATAGACGGGGCCTTAGAATCATAAAAGTGTTGTTCAAGTTTCTACATTAGCCAATCACTAAAAGTCAGTCGACAACTGCACCTATCAGAATTCATTCAAAATGCAGGCAGTCGGTGGCTACGCGTGTGGAAACTTCTGAAAGTAAAATAAGTTTTTGGCCAATCGCGAAAGCAACTTATGCATGAGTAACCTCGCAACTGATCTCTCGACCCTCCGACACTTCTTCGTTATGAACCTGAACCAAGTAAAGACAGGATCACTTTATTCCGTCTGGTGGACAGGGCTAAAGTGAGAAGAGCTATGATGACAAAAACAGATCTGATGCGACTGGTGGATGCAAATCTAACCCCACCAGGAGAGCCCCAAGGCCAGACATGTGCCCAGCGGGATATACGATGATGATGATGATGATGATGATGATGATGATGATGAATTGTTTAGTTTAATCAGAGTGCGATTGCTGTTCCTGATATCCCTAAAATAGCCGGATTGAGTTTGAATCAGTTTTTATCATAGCAGGGCTGGCACAGGAGTGAAAGCGTTTGCTTTCTACCACTGTGACTCGGGATCGATTGCCTAACTTGGCCCTGGCTTGCCTGCGTAACAAGCGTTTCAGTGGATTTTCGATGTTTTGGTCCGCGAAAAATGGATCGACACAAAACAAGAGATGCGGGAAGGGCCAAAACTTCGAAAATTTCCCAATACTAATCGTAGGTCTTTGTAACGGCTTTTTCACAGATCAAGATATTTTTTAAACGAGTTGAAAAGTACGATTTGACTTGCGCTAGTGACCATTCTTAATCCCATGGGTAAAACCCATTGGTTTTATCAAACGTGTTGATAAGGTCGAATTACCACGGTGAACGACTTGGAAAGCTTACAATTCGAGCGTTAACCCTTCCTGTTTCACTCCCCGACCGACGCAACACCACAGTTTTTTTAGAAACTAGAAATTTATTAGCTGGAAGGATCTAGTTTTGCTGGAAATAAATCTAAAAATAGCCGTCGGTTTGTGAAAACATCGTTCCACAAATAGTAACAATAAAGTTGTACGCTCCTAGTCATGGGCTCCTGTGTTAACCCAATTAATAAGGCCCTTGTGCGCATGCCCGACTATATAAGCAGTTGACCTTTGTACAGTGAGTTATCATCTTATAAGCATGCTCAAATGTAAGCTACTGAAGCTAATATTCGTTGCGGACTCTTAATTTTTTCCCTGAGTACGAATTAGGCGGTCTTAAATACGGAGCGGCTTATGGTATTACGCGGTTATGAACCAGGAGCTCATCAAGTGGAGCCTTTATCTCCCATACTTGGTAAAGGAGTCAACCCTTTCCAGAGTAGATTTATTTATAGAACTCCTCTCTTGGGAGCTTTAGCACGTCCACTGTTGCAAATGCCAATCTCCCTTGGGAGCTTTAGCATGCCCACTGTTGTAAATGCCAATCTCCCTTGGGAGATTCAGCACTCTCACTTCTGTAAAAGCCAATCAAATGAAATACGATACTTCGCGGGGAAAAACCTGTTCCTAATCGGGAAAGGGTTAACTCAAGGACTTATTGGAGATACAGGCTCCCCTTGACGAGTTCCTGGATGGGCTTAATAACGACCAGCTCTATCTAATTGTGATTTTTTTCTTGGAAAGTTTCAATGGCTTTTCTTAAACAATCTCTTACATTTTAACCCCAATGCAGAGGTTCAAGACAACAAAGGACGCATCGGGATTGAAAGCCGGTGAAGAAATTGACTCGCAAAATTGGCCAGTTTTTGCTGGAACCGTAATTTGCTTCTGCGGAATCGCTCTATTGTTCCTCACAGTTAACGTGGCGCTGAAGTGGTTTCGGGGACGATGCGTAAAGGGAAAAGAGGAAGATACTGAAGAAGGTCGAGAGCCAGGTAAGTCAGTTGCTAGACCAAGGAACTCATCGCCGGGACCTCGGATTCTAGTTGCCCGGATATGTTTGTCTGTTTGTTGTCATGATTTGAGCAGGTTGAAGTTTTGGCAGCTGTTGTGGATCTGCTATACTCACCTTCCCATACGCTCACCAAGGACAGCCACAACACCAGCACATATCACATGTGCTGGATTCCGTTTGTGTGAAAAGCTTGCAGTTAAATATGTTGAGTATTATAGACTTTCTCCAATCTTGGACTTAATAGACCAATTTCGATATATTAAATTCAGTCCTAAACAAAAGACATAATCTCAAGGCTCTGGGGAATGAACTCGTACAAATCCTTATATTTTTTGCCCGGAACCTCGAGTTGATGCCTTTTGCTTAGGACAGAATTTTAATATATCGAAATTAGCCTACTAGTGCAGTTTACACTCAGCATTTCGAGTCCACTGAAGTGAATCATATCTGGTTACGAATTTTGTACCTTTGTTGGAAACCGGCGACAAATACTCACCTTCCTTGGGAGTTTTTGTTCCGTTTTCCGAGAGTAACATTTACAAGAAAATCCTGTTTATATAGCTTAGATTGCCCTAGTTTGTTTTCGGATTCCCTTGCTTTCTAAGAAGCCTTTCATCAGTAAACGAGGCAGTCAAAATTTGTTTGGCACTTTCGGAGTATGTGAAAATGGCTTTATTTGAGGAGTCTGTTGTCCTAGCTCATGGGCTTCCGAAAAGTGTTTTCCAATCGCCGATTTTCTATGTTCAACAATACGTTGGTGAAGTTGTCGAGATATGTATCCCAAATTTTCTACATGAGATCGCGCAGCCGGGCCACATGAAAATGAATACACCACACATTGTTGATTTACGATGGGTGGGTCAATTTCTTTCTGCTCGGATTCATCAATCAAAATTATAGTATTAAATTGAATAAATGAAGAAATGAATGACTAACTCATCATATTTTCAGGGCAAATCTCAGGCCAAACTTCACAATGGTCACAATATGAAAAACACTTGGAATTTTCTGTAACAGGATTGATCAGTGAGCCATTCAACATGTGGCATGAGCAGAAACACCAGGATGACGCAGTGTATACCAGGACTGACATTGACTATCTGAATCGATAAAGACTCAAAGCATAAAGTTACTTTGATGCCTGCGTTGTAAGTAAGCACACTTTGAGAGAGCAAGTAGCAGTAGTTGAGCGACAGCCTGGAAAGCGGCGGAAGGGAGACAAGTCCACATATGTTCCCACTCATGCGGAGATTCTCCATCAGGCCCTAGTTGTTCAAACAATGGATAGCGCTATCCGCCGGATAAATCACTATCCACTGGATAACTCAATTGGTTTTGCTAGTGTTTATCCACTGGATAGTGACATTTATCCGGTGAATAGCGCTATCCATCGTTTGAATAACTGGGGCCAGTTCGATCACAGGCAGACAACCCTAAGAATGCGAGAGCGCGCGACGTCACGTCAATTTTGAGCCACAGTTGTAACGGCTGATTCCTCTGATCGAGGAAAATGTTCCATAAAAACTCCAAATCGCGATGTTTCTTTTCGAAAATTCACTTTATGGACGTACAGCCAGATAAATCAAATAAAGTTCACTCACCCAGGCTAGCTCAGCTTTTTGCCCTCACCATATGATCGGGACAGGAGTGATGGATCATTGGAATTTGATCAAAATCAAATTAACCAATCAAAAAGCTCAGATTTCCCCCAAGAGAGACAAAATTATTAATCTGTGCTTTTTGATTTGTTAATTTGATTTTGATCAAATTCCAGTCATCCATCACTCCTGTCCCGATCATATGGTGATGGCAAAAACCTGAGCGAAGCTTGAAAATCGAACAGGATTTTGAGATGGCAGAGCCGTGTAAATGCGATAATTTTTGGCACGATGCTAGCAAAATTATCGACTTTTTACGTGCCCAAGGCTGCGAAGCGAGAGACCTTTGGAAGTGGGAGAAATTCGGCTACACTCTAGAGGTACTCGGCCGGGAGCGGTCTTGGAAGCTGCACGCCTTGTCTATTTTATATTGTATGTGACGACGCGTCGGATCTGAAGGGGAAATCAAAGCGTCTCAAAAACCCATCAAATCACTCAGGACAACGCAGAAAATAGTTGGTGAGTGAACTTTATTTATCTGGCTGTCCATAAAATTAATTTTCGAAAAGAAACATCGCGATTTGAAGCTTTATGGAATATTTTCCTCGACCAGTTGAATCGGCCGTTACAACTGTCTCAAAATAAGGTGACGTCTAGCGCCCTCGCATTCTTAGGGTTGTCTGCCTGTGGTTTGATCGAGAGCGGCTTTTGCGTATAGGTGAACGATATTTCTCCCCATTTATGTACTCAACCATTCTTGCTTAACGTTATATTCTAGGCAGCTAGTGCTCTTGAAAAATAAATTGAATTGTAATAAGGCAAAAAGATAAAAAGCAAATAAACTGTTCGTTGTTGTTGAATTGAGGAGGGGAAATCAGTTTGTTGATGCAGTAACTCGGCGATTTTGCTTACTTTAGGGTGCAGGGATGGCGCAGTGGTGAGAGCACTCGCCTCCCACCAACGGGGCACGGGTTCGATTCCAGACTCGGTGTCATATGCGGGTTGAGTTTGTTCGTTCTCTTCTCTGTACCGACGTGTTTTTCTCCGGGTCCTCCGGTTTTCCCCTCTCCTCAAAAACAAGTATTTAACTTGATTTGCGTCTATTGTTAATTACAGCTTACAGTGTCCCCAATTAGTGCTCAGCGCTAGAACGACTGGACACTCTAAATAATTAAAGTTCCATTTTTTCCTTTATCCACGAATCATGATAATATCTTCTGATTGGTTTAGTGAGCATCATTCTGTGTGTTCATGTTTTATTTTGAAGACGTCAAGCATGTCCAATATACTTCAGATGTTGTGCATAGATGAAGATTCATGGAGGGTGCGCGATCTTCTCAATGTTCGAAAAAGCGACGTTAAAATAGAAAAGAATATGATTAGTACATAAAAAAGGGGATTAATTCTGCAATACAACAATGCAATATTAGTTGAAATAGATGAATGATAATAGTGATAGAATGTTATGATACAATTTAAGGATCAGTGCATTTACAAGCATGATATTGGTAAACAGCTTAATGTTTTTAGCCTGCGAACAGGCTCCCAGCGAGGACGAAAAAAATTCGGCAAGTGAAGCGTCAATACTCTCTCATAACCAGACCGCTCTCGGCTCGTCCCACTCGTCTAACTTGCCCTAAACCCAAGCGCGAACCTGTCCGCAGGCTAAACGTTTTAGGCTCGCTTACTTCATATATAATGCATGTATATAGGCAAGGCTAAAAGCAAAGCTCTTCAATCATTAATTATTTATGGTTTTTTTAAACATATTTTTATAGCGGAGCTCCGCGCGCGTGCGGTTTCGGCAATCGCGGAGCTCCGCTATAAAAATATGTTTAGCACCATTATTAAGAAAATATGGTAACCCATCGTTGCGAGAAATCTTGGTTTTATAGCCATGACGTCATCAACCGTCCGTACATACGTACGTACGTACGTCCGTCCACCCCTCCATGTATGCCAATATGACCAGTATCATGCTAGTTTTAATACAGCATACATTTTTGATCTTTTGATTTTCTGACACCTGTCAAAACAAGGTACTGGTTTTCGATTGGATTTCAGGCTCAACCCAGGTTAACTCACCTGAACATAAGCGAGGCTTCATTTTTCGCGCGCTTTCTGTGGCTCGACGCGGCTACAAGGCCCCACTATATATCAACGAAAATTCTTACACAGTCAACGCTTTTCTTGTTCAGGTGGAAAACGGTTTGGATGATCTTTTCTTTCTGCATTTTTTGCTGGTTTCAATCCAGTTTGACATATCATGATATCTGTAGTCCACACTGGTGGCTACGCAGTTATTCAAGTCAAGCATCGGCGGGATGTAAACTTAAAGCTGAGTGTTTATTTTTAATTTGCTTAGAGCTGCTTTTTTTCTCCGTATTGCAATTTTTGACATATCTTTAGAAGCTCTGATAAGGTTACATGACGCCTGGAGGACCTATGTCTAGTCTAGAACAGAAACGAAAGGACTGAGCGAAAGAGAACGACAACGACAAAACAGAATACCAGTAATAGCTCATACTTAGCACACAAATTCTTTCCTTGGGCACTAAACCGTTTGTACGTTAGTTTTACGGATGCGTTATTTAAAGTAGATGCGTATTTTTAAAAGGTGGTTTAATCGGTTCTTCCTTTCTTTAGGAATGAAAATCGAATTTTTGTTGTCAACTGGAATTAAATAACAATTATCTGTACTCTTTTGGACATAAAGAAACAGTTGATTCGTTTGTTTGTTTTCCTCTAAAATGCGAGCGAACAAGTGCTTTTTTAATCCGTTTGCCCAACTGGTTTTCGTTGTGCCTCCAGTCCACAGTGACAAGAAAAATTTTCCCTATGTTATAAACACGTCTTCGCAATGAGTTGTCGTAAACTTAGGGGGAAATCTCACTAGCCTGTGTTTTTAAAAGTTTGTTTAAAGCACCCAAACGGTTTAAATTTAGGTGTTGGAGCAGATCGTGTTTGAAGTTCGTCCTTTCTTGGTTGCATTGCCGTAGTTTGCCGATTCTTGTACCAAGCCAGCCTGACGTGTTTCAAAGAAATACATCAAAATGTGAATGATCTTGTTTTCAGAGATCAAGTGGAATAAAGTAAATCAGTAAAACTCTTCTTTGATCTTGAACTGACAAAGTTGTTTTTATGGCTTCTAATTTTAGCGTGATTCTTATTCGCTGGCTATTGACAGTATTGCAAAGTAAACTTCACTGGAAAAACCGATGTCGCACTCATCGCTTCGTGATTCATGCGATATCGGTTTTTAGCATAAAATTCACCGTGGAATTCACTAGTTAGGCAATGAATTTTTCTATTGAAGAAAGCAAAGAAAATGATTTAATTATTAAAGCAGCAACCGGAAACATCAAAACGTGGACAATTCGAAACCTTTTATTTTCACAAACCCTACAGGCAGTAAGAATAAATCATCCATCATAACCAAAGTGGCTTTGTTAAGGACGGCTATATAGGAGAAACTGTAAGATCAATCTTTGATTTAATGGATTTTACTCTTAATGAAAACATCCCAGGGCTAATGATTTTTATAGACTTCCATAAAGCATTCGATAGTGTAGAGTGGAATTATCTCGTTACCTACCTGGAGGCTTTTCGTTTTGGTCCCGATTTTATCCGATAGGTTAAGACACTTTAAAAAAATATACAAAGTTGTGTTATAAATAATGGTCTTATTATCCTTTGGAAAGAGGAGTAAGACAGGGTGATCCTTTGTCTCCTTATTTATTTGTTTGTGTAGTTGAAACCCTTGCCATAGCAATTCGACAAAATACCGCGATAAAAGGCATCTTGATTGGTAAAGAGGAAACAAAGCTTCTCCAATACGCTGATGACACGACAGCCGTTCTATCAGATCGACATTCGGCGCATGCCCTTTTCAACCTCCTGGATGTTTTCAGGAAACTGTCAGGTCTTAAGATAAATACATCTAAAACTGAAGGAATGTGGGTTGGCTCCTTAAGATATAATGTTTCAAAACCCTTTGGTATTAAATGGAGCGGCGAACCAATCAAAGCCCTTGGGGTGTACTATTCTTATGATACTAAATTACTACATGAAAAGAATTTTATCGAGAGGCTGGACAGCGTCAAAAAGCTTTTAAATATCTGGTCTTCAAGAGGTCTTTCTGTTTTTGGGAGAGTGACAGTCGTTAAGTCTTTAATCATTCCCAAATTTGTCTATATTTTGTCGCTTCTGCCGGCTCCAAAGGAAATCGTCCAAGAATTGAACTGAATATTATTTAAATTTCTATGGGAAGGAACGGATAAAGTAACAAGACTGTCCACGATAAATGAATACGGGAACGGCGGACTAAAAATGATTGATCTTGAAAGTATGATTAAATCGTTACGGCTAGCCTGGCTGAAAAGAATTTTTGGAGAAAATGACGGTGCTTGGAAAAGCTACCTACAAGTTTTATTGAAGCGTCACGGAGGTCTCCTTTTATTTTATTGCAATTACGATATCAAAGACTATTTTGTTCCTTCCCTCTTTTATTCCGAGTTACTTCAGTGGTGGTGAGAATTCCGGGACGTTTATGATACTACAAAAAAAGAATGGCAACATATAGTGTGGAATAACAAAGAGATACGAATAAACAACAAACCTATCTTCTATCGAACTTGTTTTGAAAACGGCATAACTTTTGTAAACGATCTTTTATTCGACACAGATACCACAAACTCTTTCAAGTTTATTTCAAGCAAAATAAGTAATACTAATTTTTTAACTTGGGCGGGACTTCGCCACTCCGTTCCATTACACCTAAAAACCAAGGAAAGCACTCCTTCTGAAATTTCTTTGTTGGTAACGATAGAGGGCAAAGACTTTGATGTGTTAAAAAAGAAATCTAAGGACTATTACACATTAATAAAAAACTCAAAAGCCGAGCTTCCAAATAATTCTCAACATCTGAGGAAAACTTTTAATTTGTCAGAGGATCACTTGAAAAAGGTTTTCTGGCTACCGCATAAGGTGTCCTTTGAACCATACATAAAAGCATTTCAGTACAATGTCCTTAACTCGATACTATTTACTAATACAAAGTTATTTAAGATAAGTTACATCTCAGAGGATAAATGTTCGTTTTGTAACTCAGAACCGGAAGCTTTACATCATCTCCTTTTTGATTGTAGCCTTGTGCAACCTTTTTTTGGAAAGATTTCGAATATTTCTTCTTCCTACTGACCAGAGAATTCGTCCACCTTACTCTGCAAGATGTCATGATTGGTATTATTTTTGCAAATTGCCCTTTACTAAACTATTTGATACTAGTTGCTAAATCATATATATGGGATTGCAGAAGAAATCTGTCTCCTCCTGTTATAAACGCCTTTAAGCTAAAGGCAAAAATTAAGTATGAAACGGAAAAGATTATATGTGTAAATACTAATCAGTAACGTGGACAAATTTAATAAGAAGTGGGATTTGTGCATGGGCTCTGAACCTAACCCGTAATCTGTTTTTGAAGTGTGTTCTTAGAACTGTACGTATTTGACTGTACATGGAATCCTTTTTTGAATATAATAAATATATATTATTTTTCTCATAATATTTAGATAGGCATTAGACAAGTATTGTAATGAAGTGTTAGTAAATGTAGTATTGTAAGTAGTGTAATTTGATGTTTTAGAATTGTATTTAATTAATGTATGTAAAAATATGTTATAAAATTAAATTAAGAAAAAAAAATAAGAATAAATAACAAGGGAGCTCCGCTTTTAGGCGTGGCTAAATCTATATAACTACATAGTTTTCTTACCGTACGACCAGTCCGGCCCGCTCGTTGCCATAAATAAGTCTATTTTGCCAGGCTATTTCTTGTGTTTTTTCCGTTTTTCGTCACTATGATTATCCTGTTTTATCGTGTTTATGCTCAGTACTGTTTCTTCCGCTGCTCGTGGCTATAATTTTGTCTCTTTCTTATGGCTCTTTCTTGCTGTCTCTCTTATTGTCTCCCACTGATAGTTCGCCTGTTTTCTTGATGTGCTCTCAGTCGCTCTATTTCACCTTTTTACCCCTCTACTTCTTTTCTTTCCTCATTCTACGACGTATCAAAAATATATTTAGCTTGTTTTTTATCTTCCTCCAAATTGTTGCTGGTTTTTTTTTTTTTTTTTTTTTGCTTACTAAAACGCAGTGTCATATGCAGTACGGTGGACATGAAGCTTCTCGCCAAAACAACGTGGGTTCCAGCAGTGCGAAATTTCAGGTATTGGCTTACATGAAAAGTTGAATGTTCGGACTCACAGACTGGTGGTCATACGATGACGTCATAACGAAAACAAAAGTTTCTCGCATCGATGGGTTACCATATTTATTTGACCACGGGCATCTGCGCGCGAGCGCAAACCTAAATCTCACCAATGGGCGTATGATAAAAGTTATTTGAAATTAGTATATACCACACAGGTGAATAGTGCTCTCCGCGCGCGCTGATTGGCTAACTCGGAGGTGATTATTCAAGTACTATTTTCCTCCACTTCGGTGAATAATTGTTAATTACTTGCATTTTCTTCACTTAAGGACGTTCGCGCCAAAATCTCCCTACAGTGAAATTTTCTTCATTCTCTCGCCTGGAGTTAGGTCATTAAGAACTTACTACAAAAATGAAAAAAATTGGCGGTGACCGACTTTTTTTCGGAGGAAATGGTAGTGGAAAAATGCCTTAATTTCGATAAATCGGTCACCATAACAAGATGTAGCCTCATCTGCTCATCCATCGCAAATCATAAAAGTGAATTGTCACAGTCAAGGTTTCCGTGCGTAGGTTTTTAGGGGTGGGATTTTTAGATGAAAGCCCTTTTCACGGTTAGTTTTTTTCATGTGCATTACAATGTAATCTAGCATGTATGTGAGGCAATTTCGGGCTCTTTTGTAGTTTTAATCCGAGATTGCCTCGCATCCACGTTAGATTACATTGTAATGCAAATGAACTAACCGTGAAAAGGGCTATTGCATGCCGCTAGGGATGTCGTAAGCAGTAGAGTTCATCTTCAACGAGCGTTCTCGTAATCGCTGCAACCACATCCGGAATTCGATGGCACGAGGAAAGAAATTTAAAAAAAAAAAGATAACTTCTTACGGTGTGATTTTTTCCATGTCATCATATTTTGTAGATAGTAAGTAAATTAAGTGATTCGAGATTAAAAAGGTAGGGGTTACGGATGATCTAAACGAGTAAAATCGATGTGATGTTGCAACTGGCTCTTAGAAAATCTCGTTTGTCACGTTTTTGCGTAATGTCGGGGAAGGACTGGAACTCAAGACAGGATCGATCGTTAAAGGGATAAAAGGTTTTTATAAAAAATAAATCAATAAATAAATAATTCTCGAGCATAGCAAGGAAGTTTCAAGCGGGCGTCATCTTCATTTTGTTAGTTTTTTGTATCATATCTCTCCTTTGCCGCCATGCTCATCTTCTGGAGTGTGGTTTTTGTGAAATTTAATCGCTGTTTCCTCTTAGGTCCGCACTACTCAAGTGGACGCAAAAGAAAACACAATTCTGCTCTATTTTCATGAAAGTAAAGGAAAATAACTTCAAAAGTATGCATTCATTTTGAACTAAAGTTCGTAGGAACGTGTTCCAAACTAAAATGTGTTTTTCCAAAGTTTAAAAATTCCGTCAATAAATGCCCATTTAGAACGGAAAAAGACAAAATTTTTGGGTAAACAGTAAATTCAATTGCAATCAAATTCTTTTAGAGGAAATAACTGTAAATCCAAAATGAAGATCTGACTTATGTGTTGAAAACACAACAATTTACTTTGAATGTGTAAAATTTCACATTTAAAATGGATAGCGTACTGAGCATAAATCAGAGTAATCAGCAAAACAACGATAGCACTTTCTGACCAAGATACTGTAACATAAAAAACACTGAAATACTGTGAACGTTAATGGAAATCGGCTAAAAGTGTTTCGAGCAAAGTGTAGGCTTTTCGTTATGTGTAGAAAGTTAAATCAAGTAACTCCCGAACTCTTCAAAACCCGCCCTTTCCCAAAGTTCTCCGGTGAATGTATGGAAAGTCTACTGCATTTTCCTGGCCTTTTAAACTTAAATACTTTTCGGATAAATGTTTCCGAGTTGTTGGGAGCAGCTTCATTCCATCGGTGAGCTCAAAGGAATGAGTGCTAAGTCTGCTTCAAACAACTCAGCTCTGAGCTTTCATAAAAGTGGAAGCAGCTTACATCCAGTTCTTACTCTTTGTGTTTATTTGTCATTATTTGTTCAACTCTGAGACTACATCAGAATTTTTCTATTTATATATTATTGAGGCTATCGTGATTCTTTTGCAATCAGTGCTTTTCAGAAGAATATTAACTGTTTCTGTTAAATGATAGTAAAAAATAGAAAAGTTTAAGCATCGAAAGGGACACATATAGAGCATGCTTCTTTGCATCTTTCAAAGAATTTTCTATACGCCAGCTAAAGGACAGGAAACAATAATGCACGCAGCAGCCCACCAAATGGCATTTAAAATGGTCAATATAGAGACAACAGTCACCATCATAAATAAAGTCTGTGACAGTTTTGTTTCTGAAGCCGAAGTTGCATCAATAGGTTGGGGATGACGATAACCTTTGACTTTTGCATTAATAGTGACATAAGAAACAGTTACAATCACAAGGGTAAATTAAAGAAAGTGAAACAAATGTATGAAACAACGGCCATGTGTAGCCAGTTAAGTGAGATCGGAGCTGAACTTTCATACCTATTTTTCTTACCGTAAGAACAAGTGCACCTAAAACAAAAATATTTTGTTAATGGGTTCGAAAATAACGTGTTCCAGTATAGATGTCTTATGGTGCTCTGAAGGTTACGCTGCATCAGGCTCGTTTTTCGTCGGATACACAGTTTTTCTATTGTTCCAAGTTTGACAGGTATTTTCAAACCAGAGTAACATCAAATCATGCTTTATTGTCCACCTGATTGCTCAGTGTGAACCTTAACTTAACTTTCGTCAGATATATTTTCAACCACCGTCTTTAATTATTTAACCAGCTGACATGATCAAGTTCGTCTCTAGTCTGCCGGAAAGCTCTCTTAATAAACTTTGCGCTTTTATAATTTTGAAATATTCGTAAAGCGTCGCTCGCTCTGCTAACTTATATATAATTCAGGGCTCGACATTAACGAAAAAATCTAGTCGCAATTTTGCGACAAGACACCAAAATTTAGTCGAAAGTCGCAAAATCGTCGCGCTTCATTGTGTTGTCAGCGGTTTAGCAAAACAAAATATCAGCCCGCAATACTTGAGTGTAAAGAAACCGTTGAAAATGGAGAATGATCGAAGGAATAGACCCTTTCAGCAAAACGATGCATGCTGGGTAATCAGGATAAAGTGCATGATGGTTTGTTAACGAAAATTTACCGTTTGTTATTAAGTTTTCTCGATCAAATCAAGGTGAGTGTTTGATTCTATGCTTATTTACTGGTATGAGTTGTGTAACACCTGCTCCCACAGTCCCACCAGCAGTCCCGCAGTCATCTGTTGCTCCGATTACACCGATTTTTATTCTTGCGATTATACGATTGTTTGCAGCTCCCGAGAAAACAGAACCCTAATAACAAACCCGACGCAGAAGACCACAGTAACACTCGAATTGAACGAACACAACGCAAAAAGAGGACACATTAATAGTTACTCGATTATTACTCGTTCTAAAAGAGTTGCGCCCGAAAGAAGGGACTGCGGGAGCACTAATTATACAACCGCTGAATTTTGCTTAGTTCAGGACTGTGAGACTGCTGGAATCGGCCATACTCAGCGAATTCATGGCTTTATATAAAGCAAATTTTGGCATATCTTTTGTAGTTTAGTATTATCGCACTATATATAGCACTGCGCAGGCGAAGTGCGGCGAGAAGACAGGTCAGATGGCGCCCGTGGAATCAACCCCTGCCTTTCATCCATTTAGGTCGTTATATTATTTTTTAAGTATTAAATCGTATATCGACGCTTTTTACCTCGCTTCAAATAAAACGTGTCTTAAATCAACTTTTTCCATGACATTAAACCGTGGGTTCTCTTCATACATTTCAACGTAGTTCCTAGCTCTAGCTTTTCAGCTCCCTGCATGATTAAGGGAACGTTAGCCGTCTGAATGTGCAGAAGAAAAATAAGTTTACAACTGCAAAAGTTGACAGACGTGATGCTCAATGGTGAAACCTTTTTATTTGTTTTTTAATAAGGATTGAAACAGTTCATTTTGCAAAATAGGAGTATCTCTGACAAACAACGCTTCTAGCTGACGGGGGACATATCTATTCATTCACGTTCAATTGGTTTCCTTTTATTTCATTTCGTTTCGTGTGAGATTGGTTTCGGACGATGAAAAGGGTCGTTCAAGTCAAGTTGATGCTAGATACACTTATCGAATTGTAACTGGTCGTTTATTGAACGAGTGACTTGAAATTAATGTTGCTCAAAACTTGCATGGATAATGCGCGCAAAACCTGCATTTCTTTGCGAAATGTCCTTAGAACGAGACAGTCATGCACATTGGTTGTCTCGTTTGTTTTGTGTTGTTGCACGAGTGTTTTTCTTCTCTGCACGCGGGTTTTTCGATTTAATTATATATGACTGGCTAACGGTAAGGGTTTTGAAATC
>NC_090885.1:57738966-57743966 GCF_036669925.1 Montipora capricornis
CATCTCTAAAGCACTTCTCTGTTTTTGATAAGGAGTAGCCTGCTGCTTAGCAACCAAAACTTTCTTCCGCTCCCTTATAGAACACAAATCGACAGGGGCCTTGAGGCTCTTCAAAGTTTTATATGATCTCGTCTGACGCCGGTAACCACATCTCTGGCAATAACGGAAATCAAAGTCGTTGGGCTTGGAACAAGCCGGACATGACACCGATGGCTGAAAAAGTCTGGGCACCAACGGCAAAGACTGAAAGAGAAAAAAAAAAGAGAAAATAGTTCCTCCTGTTAAGTTGTTACGACATGCTCTTTCCCATCCTAAATGCCCAGAGGCTATATGGAGAGGATCCAGGTCTAAATCCATCCTTCGACGGAAGAAGAAGCGCATCCAGTGATCCCTTCTCGGCCACCAAAACATTGTTGCTGGACACCGCATTTAACAACGGCCACCACCCGGGTAATGGGGACATCAATGGTACCACCACCGTAACAACCGCATCTACCGATATGAGGAAACGCAAAAGAGGACCAATCAATGCAAATGGCGGGAAAACGTAGGCGTTGACGCGGTCACCATCACACACAGAGAGGTCTTGGTTAAAAACATTAACACCCGATGATCCTGGCGTAGGGTAGGGCGTAAAGTGCTTTAACGGGTTTCCACTCCAGTCACGTTGAACGTTGGAATCCAACGACATCAAATCAAGATCATGGCCATTAATTCCACCAAAACTACGCTGGACGATTTCCCAAGACCTCGGAGAAAGCATGGCATCGGAGCGAGACAATCTTCTGGAAAACCAATCTGCCTCGTTCAAGTGAGAAGGAACAAAAGACATTTCTAGGGACATGTTCCTATCCACCAAGAACTGGAAAATCAATTGCGAGATCTGAGTTAACTTCCTAGAGCGTGGCCCACGGCCGGACCAAGCGTGGAGAACAACCATGCTGTCTACCTGAGCATCAATCCTGCAATCCGAAACGCTTTCAGGAAGTGACTGTAATCCCTTGAGGACGGCCCACATCTCCTTCACATTAATATGCTCATTTCGAACAGTTTCTTCCCAGTAGTCACCAACAGAAATTGTCCCGGAAGGAAGGTGAATTCCAACTCCCCAACGGAAGGACGAAGAATCTGACGTCAAGGAGATAGCTACGTGCCGTTCACTCCTCCACCGAATCGCCTTTTCCCAACTATCAAGGAACCTCCAAAACATACTTTCCTCTCTCAGATTCGGAGAGAAATTCACCTCACCACCTCCGGAAGCCTGCGAGATTGACGCCGCCATTTCTCTGATGTAAAATTTAGTCGCTGGGAAAGCCAAGGAGAATGAATTGCACTTCCCCATTAGCCTCTGCAAAGACTTCAAGTGGATAGTAGATTCACGCAAAAGTATCTGCTCGCGTAGCTGAGCAAACTTCATCTTCTTATCTTCAGGAATGCAAAAGGCCTGGGCTACAGAATCCACTATCATGCCTAAATAACAAATCCTAGTTACCGGCCCAAGAACACATTTGGAGAGGCCCAAAAAATAACCGAGGTTTACAAGAACCGAACAGACTATATACAAAGCCGCCACCGCAGATTGATAGCTGTATTCCGACGTCCTCTCCGACAATGGGCGTGACCAAAACCCCTTCACAGCAAACAGTTCCCCATTCAAACGGTCATCAATATACAGAGAACATGCGACCCCCAAACCCCTGAAAAAATTTGTCGGACCCAAACCCACAGTCTGGTAAACAAACGGAGAATTTTTCCATCCAAAAGGAAGCGTAACTCCAACGAGCCACCACCCCAGCCACTCAATACCAAAAAACTGCTGAGAACTAGTAGAAAGCAAAATATGGTCATAACCAGACTTGTCATCAATCTTACTCATGTAGGAGTTGGGATACACGAAGCGAGGCACCCCAACCAGCGTTTCCAGTGAAAAGGGAGTGTCTGCCATCCACAAATTTAAAAACCGGGCATCAATGCATAACCTTGGCTTTTGCGGTTCAATCGTCATAGGAAGGACGAGATGGGGCGGCGGCACTTCAGCCACTTTACCCCAAACACGGATCGCCCCTGTTTCAAAACGCTGTAAAATTGTTTCCGTAACAAACTTCGAAAACTGTTTGCAGGAGTAGTGATTCTTGAAAATCATAGTAGGGGGTTCCGCACTCTCATACTTTATGCCCATAAAAGCTCCCTTAAAGGGCTTCATGAACTTCTTGACATCCACCCCATGCTCCAACCATTCCAAGACATCCTTCGCAGGTTCGTACCCGGCCAAAATTTTTTCCCAGAGTTCAATTCGAGTACGAAGTTGACCCGAACGAAAGGAGTCCGGATCACGAAACAACAGATCCCGTAAGATGGGAGTTTCCCCCGCAACAATACCTTGAACATGGGTTAAACAAGCGTCTTCTGAAGTCATTTTCTCCGAACTCGGATTACCCTCCCAAGACAACCATCGGATTTTGCCATGCTTGCTTCTTTCCTCCGCCTCTAACGGCATAAAGGTCATCGTATCTCCCTTGAGACGTTTTGACTTAGGCTAGAACCAAAACACCAAAAAAAAAGAGAATCAAAAGGACGTACTTAAATGGAGACTGCAAATCCGAGTTCGGAGGAAATGACCACCGTAGCCCGAGTAATCGGGCTCAAGGGCATGCCTAAAGGCAAAACGCTTGTGGGGTCATTCTCCCAACCTCGAGACCACAGACTAAAGGAAAAAAATAAACCATCACATATTTAATAGTGTCTTTACACTTTATTATTGTCAATACAAATATCAAGACAATCCCGATTTCCATTCCAGAACAGGAAAACTTCCAATGATTTCACAATCTTAACGTTTATCTGGGCAAGAGCGCGAAATATGACCCGCCTTTCCACACACCCAGCACTTTCTCGCCGACGGCGGCCTGGGGCTGTAATTGGAGCCACGCCTTTGGTATGGAGCTGGAGGCCTACGCGTCCGTCCAGTGAACGAAGGTTGACTTACTGCCGCGTGCGGCTTAGTTGCCTTGGAAATAACCTTTGCCACCTCGGCCTCATCCTTAGACGCCACCAACTTTATTAACACCTGTTGAAGGCACGGGTTGCCTAATAAAGGACGGCACTGCCTCAGCACTACTTCAAATCGTAAAGCTCTTTCATCCTTTCTTTCCTTGGTGACATTAACCACTTCATCCAGGGCGGCGATCGCCGCATATGGATCAAAAAGAGCAGCTGGGCGCGAGATCACCATTTGGAGAGTAGACAGCGCGCACTCGATTGCCGATGAATCGATTTTCTTCTTCCACTCATCCAACTCCTTCTTGAGTGAACTGACCGTTGTGTTCGGAACCTAACAAAAGGAGAAAACGCCATATAACTCCTTGATATCCTTAAGCCAGTCCCTACTTTACACTGAGACTGTATCCTTCGAAATCACATATCCTCTTCCTTTAAATTTATTATTTCATACCCTGATGCAATTCCAAATTCCCAACATAAAATTACAACGAACCTTCGCATCAGTTCTCACAACCCGTAAAATAAAGCACACGGCCACCAAGTGAGCTAGCAAAATAACCTCCTCTCCTCCACGTGGTCTGGTTGAAATGGATCTAACGCCTTCTATTTCCGCGAACAGACCAGACGCCCTGTTCATCGGTCCTCGACCGTTTTCTTTTTTTTTTTTTTTTTTTTATTACTTTCTATCGCGCCACCTCGTGGCTCAGAGCATACCCACGGCTCAAATGGTCCGCGACCATTTTCTCCTCTTTTTTTTTTTTCCCATGCCACCTCGTGGCTCAGAGCAAACACGCTGCCCAATCGGTCCTCGACCGTTTTTTCCTTTATTACGCCACCTCGTGGCTCAGAGCAGACATGCTGCACAATCGCTCCTAACCATTTTTTTTAATAATTCTCCATTATTATTCCCTTTGACGCCACCTCGTGGCTCAGAACAGAAACAAACCCTGGCCGAGACCACACGCCCCGCGCCCTTCCCAAGGGACAAGTAAGAAAAAAGGGTGTCAATGGCATAGCTAATTTTTCCCGTCCCGAACAAAAAATAAGAAACAGCTCCCAAATATTGCAAACCCTAATTCATAAGAATAAACGAGAGCAACAGCAGAAAAACACAATATAAAACAACAACCTATCCCCCAACATTTGAGGAACCGAACCGCGGCGATTCCAAAGTAATAAGTTAACACTCACGTGCCATCATCACGAAAATTAAGACCGGCTCCCGAGAAACCGGAAGGAAACATAAACAAGAAAATGCAACGTGATGCAACCAAAAAAAAAAATAATACCGACGAACCCCAGCTATACAATACGAAACCAAAAGGAAAACATTGCAGCGGACATATACCTCAAGGCTCACCGCCGAATTATCCGGCACATTCGTCCCCGCGGCGTTTCCCAGTGAAGAACTCTGGAGCACATTTTCGCCGCTCGCAGTTGTTCCCGATGTTGTCCCGGCACCAGCCTGAGATAAAGACGAAGACGGCGGAGTGGTTTGCTGAACAGAACCTTGAAGGGGTTGCAAAACTCGCTGAGCGCTCGACGGGACGTTCACGTCAGACGGACGCTCCGGTTCGGTCATCTTGACACGGTTCCAACCAAAGTTAGGCAAAACTGACAACTATGAATAATTAACTCATGCTTATATAATACGCACGAGGGCTAATGAATATTAATGAAGTATGAATAGTGGCCAGTTCACATACAGAGCAGACTCTGCTATCAGCGAAGTCTTGAGCATTTTAAGGAACGTCGCGGACAATAATCTGCCCGAAACTAGGAAGGTGGAGGTGCGCTTGGACGTAGAGGCAGACCACCTTTTGATATAAAAGAGGAACAGCTTGTTTTTCTTGTGGAGAACGATTTTAAAGTTCCTCAAATCAGCCAGTTGTTGGGAGTATCAATCAGAACAGTAGAGAGGAGACTGTCTGCCTTTGGTATTAAAATGTTAGGTAAGAAAAGAAAATCGTTATAAAACCGGCTGTGCATGGATTTGATTA
>NC_090885.1:57761466-57768966 GCF_036669925.1 Montipora capricornis
CCTTACAAGGACCGTATTAATCGTTCACAACAATCCAGAGTTATTTACAGAGCAAATTGTTGGGATTGTAAAGATTTTTACATCGGTAAAACTAAACGGCGGCTTCACGATAGAAAAACCGAACATTTTAAGGCCCTAGCTAAAAATGACAATACTTCAGCCATTGCTGACCATGTCAAGGCCACTGGACATAACATCAAGTGGGATCATTTTGATATTTTAGCGAAGGGCAAAACTGACTATCATTGTAAAATAAAAGAGACCTTCTTTATTCAAGAACTTGAGCCAGCTTTCAACGTCAACGTCGGAAGTGAAAAGCTGATGCTTTATTAATCTTTTCTGTTTTTATTATTATTATAATTATTATTATTATATATTTTACTGTTAAGTATTTGCTTAATCTAGGTTCCAGTCCCCTCATCCGATTTGTTATATATAAATAGCTGTTTTAAATTTCAACGGTTACTTTTGAAAATGTATGTAGAGCACATACGAAACGTCAAGTCATTATCAAAATGAAAAAGTTCAATATGTTTATCACTGCTGTTTGTGTCTTATTTTTGATCAAACTACGATGGCCCAAGAACAAAGGTATTAGCGTTAATATTGTTATTAAGGCATACGTGTCACCGTGAAATCTCATTAACTAATTAATAGCATCATTACAGACCGTGCTTAGACGACAATAGTTATCTTGGGCATATGGGCACAGTATCTTTAACATTGCGGGGGAACCTGTGCTCAAATCGTTTAAACCAAGCACCAAAAAATTCCCCTTGCCCCAAATGATCAATATAACTATACCTTCTGTCGGCTTACAAAGGCGTTAAACGGATTTAGAACTGAAAAAGCGAGATTAAAGCTATTCTGGCTGGATGTTCCTGATTTTGATCGATTTCTTCAAGATTAATCCTGCCACAAAATCTCGAATAACCGAGTCTTCTAGTACTGCAACAAAATTTGCCAAATGCAACCTGCAATATGTAGGCTCCACTTTGACCGTGAATTAAAAGTAAGATTTCATAACCACAAGTCGAACATGCTGAACAACAAAAGAACTGGTGAATTGGCCATCCACTTTAATAACTCTGAACATGAAATTTAACAAATCAATATTTCATAATTATCGAACAAATTAGGTCTTTTGAAAATTCTTTACATCTTGAACAATTGTTACTCACTAGAGAGGCCTATTGGACTGCGCAATTATTTACCCTTAATCCTCATGGTCTTAACAAAAGGCGGGAATTTAGATCAAAACACTGCATTAATTACTACAATTGAGTAGTTGTGAGTTGACTTTTCCCAATATGATATTAGTCACTTATTTGAATTCACATCGATATGTCACCTATAGTTCTTTATTTGTCTTTGATTGTCAAATCCATGTCACCTTGTAGCTTAGACCTTTGTTTTGTTACGTTTCCTTAATTTCAATATTTCTGCTCTGTATATGTAAGCCGCTGCTATTTTTATTCCACACACACACAAAACAAACAACTTACTTACAGGATAGACATATTTACATAGTTACAGTAAAGCAGTATACATTGCTTCCCATACTGAAAAGGAAATCAAACCATTAAAGTTTAAGGGCCGTCGGTTGCAAGGTTGTTGTGAAAAGGCGGTGAAGGATTTGTTGGTTTAGGGACTTATCAAAGTAAAAGAAGCAAGAAAAAAGAGCTGTTTTCTAAATTAAAGTTTTCAGTAATTCCCACTTCGTTTGTAAGGTGCCTGCAGCCTTTTGTTCAAATAGATAGGTCGACTTAAGGTATCTGAAAAAGCCTTCTACCTTTGGTAGCGTTTTATTGCTTTTACAAATCCAGATAAAATGTCTTGCTAAAAGGAGGCAAACATTCATTTGACAATTATTTTTGGAGGAGTCTGGCATCAAACCTAATGCTATAAGAAGATTGAATTGGTAGTTTTCTGGAATAATCTGAGACGAAATAAAGCGTTGTATTAAGAAGGTCCAAAAAGCGGTCACTCTGGGACAGGACCAAAAGAGGTGACTAAGTTTTTCTGGTTCATCTTTGCAAAAGGGGTGCAGTTTGGGTCGTCTTGTAGGCCGATTTTAACTACGAATTCGTTAGTTGCTATTCGTCTTTGCAAAACCTTGAACTGGAATCAGGAGCACCCAACGTCAATTTTCGGAAAATATCTGTTCGGAAGACGATTTGATCCCTATAATTTTCGGATCCCTAGACTTTCAGCTAGGAAATCCGAATAGATGAAAAATTTCTAGGGGATAAAAATATGCCTATATCTACCGTTTAAATACTAAAATACGTTTAACAATGCTATGTTTAAGTGGTTTTAAAGTGTATTCTCCTTGGGTGCCCCTGTGGAATTCGAGACGTCTTGTGCTTGTACAGCACTTAAAAGCTAGTTGGTAAGTATCATGCCGCTTAGTACATTCTTCGTCTTCTATGCTGCATTCCGTTACCCATTTCTGCTGAGCCTGCCTAGGAGGTACAATTTTCCTGGATATAAGTTTTGTGTAAACTAGTTTGTTTGCTTTTTGAGCTTTCAGTAGTTTAGCTGAAAAGCTTTCATACTTGTTTTTAGGATCATTGGGTACAAACTGTTTTGATGTGTTTTCCATAAGAGTTTAAATGTGGACAAAGTTCCGCAGGACTTAAGAGGGCAAACTGTTATTCCATACCTAGTCTGCATTTCTGTGAGAGAAAGAAAATTATTGGAATTGTCCTTCAAATGTTTCACCATTGTGATACCTGCACAATGCCACTCAGGGTAGTAAACGGGGCGGTTGTCAATTCTGATCAGCGAATTATATCACAAATTTTGGTTGAGAAAGTGATTCTCTGAAATTATTCGGTCTTCGAAATTAATTTCTGCCCAAATTTTCAGAACTTCACTAATGGAGCTATCTTTAGATTGAAGAATATTTTTGGAGTCATTTGTGTTAAGGTTGCCAGTAAGAACTGTTTTTCCGCCGAAAGCCTTTAACTCAAGATCAAAGAACAGTTTCCATTTGCCTCGGTTTTCTGCATCCAAATATTTTTTATCCAGGTGGCTTTCAAGGACTTACTAAAAGAAACAATATCTATCATTTTAAGGCCCCCGTTTGGATAGTCGTTAATGATAGCGTTTCGCTTAATTTTGTCTCCTTTTCCATTCCACAGGAAGGCGAAAAAAAGTTTGTTTGCTTCTTTAATAGCCTTTACATTTAAAGGTAGTGGTGATAAGACATAAACAAGTTGCGAGAAAACAAGGCTTTTAAGTACTGCTATTTTACCCATTAGTGTCAGTCTGCGGTAGTTCCAGCTACTTAATATATTCCTGACCTTAACAAGTTTTTCGTCGTAATTTAAATCAGTGGTTTCTTCCAGGTGAACTGAAAGCCAGATTCTTAGAGTTTTCGCTTTGTATTTTGGCCATTTAAAATTCCTCTCAGGAAAAGGAAGATCACTGCTCCCACATTTTGCTCCAATCCATAGTGCCTCTGTTTTTTTATCATTCAATTTCAAACCCGAAACTTTGTAAACGTCGTCCAGAGTTTGAAGGCAAGCTTTTAGAGAATCCCTTGATCCATCTAGTATTAACGTTGTCACAGTGTCATCCGCATATTGACTTAACTTAATTTTTTCATTATTTATCAGAAAACCACTAATTTTTTTATTTCTGCGGATTTCCTTGGCTAACATTTCAACCGATAAAACGAACAAATACGGTGAGAGGGGACAACCCTGCCTAACACCTCTTTGGATTTCCAAAAAATTACTCGTCCATCCGTTATTTAAGATGCAGCTCTCTGGACAGCAGTAAAAAAATTGTGAACCATTGTATTAAGCTTGTGCAAAAACCAAAATAGTTAAGAGTTTTATTTTAAATGAAAGTCCATTCTATTGTGTCAAAATCTTTTTCAAAATCAAGAAACAAAAGTGGTCCTGGCATATTTTTTTCTTTTGCATAACAAATGATATACTTTGTAATAGTCTAATGTTTTGACAAATGAATCTGCCTTTTTATAGTCGCAATTAAGCAGTGTTTAAGGTCTCCAGTTCTTAATAAAATACGGCTCGGCGTCTTTCTTTGGAATAAGCTTAATAACTCCTCTTCTCTGGATGATTCAAAGTTGTTCTGTTTCGTGCGGCGTAATTTAATGCGTCGATTAAAGTAGAAGATATGTCGCTCCAAAAGGCTTTATAGAATTCAGCTGGTAAGCCATCGGTGCCTGGAGTTTTTTCAGGTTCCATAGTTTTCAAAGCATCTAGAGCCTCTTTTTTCGTTAAGTTTTCCTTCACATGCATTTCAGAATCTTTCGTAATCCTTAAGGGCCGTATCGTTTTCACCGTCAAAGAAAGCTGACGTGTCAAGAAAGTTGGTTACCGTGACTTTAGATTCATAGAGGTTCTTATAAAAAACGTGCACTCACATAGAATATCTCCATCGGAGTTGATGAAAGCGTTATCACTAACCTTAATGTGACTTATTGTGCTTTGTTTAAAATGCCTTTTCTCTAGACTTAAAAAGTACTTTGTTTTCTTCTCTCCTTCATTGTACCATTTGGCTTTTGATCTCAAAATTCCGCCTTTTGTACGATATTCAATTATTTTTTCATACTCAAGCTTTTGTTTATTAATTTCATTCTCAAGGTGCGAGGTTTGTGACTCAGTGGGGTTTCCATTGTCGAGTTTCTCCTCTAATTTGGCTATTGATTGTTGTAACTCCATTTCATGTTGTTTTGTTTGTTTCTTCCTGTGCTTTGCATAAGATAATGATTTCTCACGAATTTTTAGTTTAATCATTTCTCAAAGAAGTGAGGGGTTGACGAAGTCATCATCTCTGTATTCATCAAGAGTTTCCTGAATAGTCTCCTTAATTTGGTTGATGTAATCGAGTTCAGTCAAAAAAGATGCATTTAATTTCCAAAGTCCCGGTCCCCTAGAATTTGAGTGCAGGGATAATTTTAATATTATCATAGAGTGATCTGATTTGTATCCTGGGTGGATATCAGAGAGGGCTGTAATATTAGCAAAAGCTAATCAAGAAAAAGTTGAGCCTGCACTGTACGTTAGGGTTGCGTCGTCTCTCACCTTAACTATAGCTGTTTGGCTGTTTCGTTGTTTGCTAACTATTGGCATTAATAGAATTGCAGTTTTTAGAAATTCACAGCAAAGTTTTAAAATTTTGGCATGCTTTTGCATAGCCAAAACAAAATTAAATTATCATTGAGCCACTGATTGAATACTTTTCCAAGGTCTTTATGATGACAGAAGACATCAAAAACGAAAAATCACGAATGTGTCAAGTGCCTTGGTTTGCCTGTTACTAGCTACGGCGCTCATTAAATTCAAAACAAATTTTGATAATTGAGTCCAAATTATTCACACTTAAGCTCCCATACGTACGCATTGCGGATCTATTTTTTTAGATGTTTTAAGCCAAAAAAGCAAAAAAAAAAAAAACTGCAAGAAAATCGACGGAGAGTGGTTTAGATCGCTGTATGATAAATTTAACTTTCAATGAATAAGGATGGAAGATAATAATTATGATTCACCAAGGTGATGATCTTTGAAATCTAAGCATTCATTATCAACGTGAGCTCGAGAGGTTTAGAATGGTGTATTTTGATATCACGAAAATACTATCCTAGCTTAGGAAAGAAAGGAAAGGAACTTCATTTAAGTGTCCAGTCGTTCTAGCGCTGGAGCACTAATTGGGGACACTGTAAACTGAAATTAACAATGAACGCAAATCAAGTTAAATGTTGGTTTTTGAGGACAGGGGAAAACCGGAGTACCCCGGAAGAAACCTTTCGGTGCAGAGTAAAGAACCAACAAACTCAACCAACATATGACGCCGAGTCTGGGAATGGAACCCAGGCCACATTCACGGTGGGAGGCGAGTGCTCTCACCACTGCGCCATCCCTGCACCCCTGTTCTAGTCCCAGCTATTATACACAAAACAATATTTACACCAGCTTTGACGAGCTGCTGTTAGTGAGCCTTGGCTAGGAAAAGTGCTACAGAAGCCGTTTAGTCTTTCGCGCTCTCCAAGTCGTTTTCTGGTAGTTTGGAGATTCGTTTACCATTATGAGCCACCGTACATGACCGCTTACCCAGCCAGGGTTTTGAAATGAAAGCACCCTCGAAATACAAAGAATTTTGCGATCTTAATCCGTTCTTATGGAATTATTTTGGCGCGAAAATCGCACACGGACCACCGACCGGCTGCAAAATCCAAGGTGTCAAGTTCGTATTTTTCCCATTTTCCACTATAGGTGTTTTGCAACCAATCTCTAGAGACACAGATAACAATGTTGCAATGTACAATTGCTGGTGGACGAACAAAAGGAGTTAATGAAAGATCTTTTGTTTTCGTTCATCAACATGGCGGTGATGACGTAACGTGAAAACCGCCTACTTTTGGAAGGTCTCAATGGGGTTAACCGTTAGCCGTAAAAGGACCAAAAATTTAACCGTTTGGCGTAAAAAGGCTTGATATTTAACCGTTAGCCGTAATATAAATGAAAAGGGTTTCCCGCAAAAAATATATATTAGTGCAAACTTAAAGTCTCAGAACACCATTTGCTTTTCGTTTCACTAATTCCGCTAATTACGAATACTGTCATTTTACAATGCTGGAAATGGCAGATATATCTTTGAAATGGATTGTACCACGCACTTTGACAGACTTGACAACCTCCTGGACGTTTTGACAGCTCTTGCAATTTTCCATGATGATTTTACCAGGCTCTACACCAATGGAAATTAATTACTATATATATATACATACTAGTAATGGGGGGACGTGGGTTCAAATCCCGCTCAGGGCAAATTTTCTTTCAAACATTTATTCTTAAAAATTGATTATTTGGGGTGTGCATTGTCAGGGTTTCTCTCCTACACTTTCTCTAAAATTGAAATTAGCCTGTATCCTTCTAGGATCCTTCCTTGTCATCCGCTAAGTTGACTACGGTCGTGCATCATTAACTTGATCCTTAGTTGGGTTTCAAGTGAAGTTATAGGCTCCCCTACCTTGTCACCTTGAAAGAAAATTTCCCGGGAGGCCCACGCCTTAACCACGTAAATCACCTCTTCGATGGCTGTGTTGCCAGCATGGTTGTCCTGGTGGTGTAGTGGTGATCACACCCGACTAGTAATGGGGGGACGTGGGTTCAAATCCCGCTCAGGGCAAATTTTCTTTCAAACATTTATTCTTAAAAATTGATTATTTGGGGTGTGCATTGTCAGGGTTTCTCTCCTACACTTTCTCTAAAATTGAAATTAGCCTGTATCCTTCTAGGATCCTTCCTTGTCATCCGCTAAGTTGACTACGGTCGTGCATCATTAACTTGATCCTTAGTTGGGTTTCAAGTGAAGTTATAGGCTCCCCTACCTTGTCACTTTGAAAGAAATTTCCCGGGAGGCCCACGCCTTAACCACGTAAATCACCTCTTCGATGGCTGTGTTGCCAGCATGGATGTCCCGGTGGTGTAGTGGTGATCACATCCGACTAGTAATGGGGGGACG
>NC_090885.1:57771466-57776466 GCF_036669925.1 Montipora capricornis
TCTCTCTCTCTCTCTCTCTCTCTCTCTCTCTCTCTCTCTCTCTCTCTCTCTCTCTTTCTCTCTCTTTCTTGTTGTTTTAGAGGCTATAGAGTCCTTTGAAGAGAAAATGATAAATCTTATTGCAGAGTTCAAAGAAAATTGTCATCAACCACCACCAGGTAGGATATATGCTGAGTTTAGCTGGTAGTGCCACAGAGTCTCAGCAGTTTGAGTATTTAAGATTTAATTACACTTTTCTTGTTTTCTCTTTATAGTTGCTTCTTCTTGTAAGGAACTTTAAAACAAAAATACGTAAGTTTACAGAGAGTCTGGAAATTATCTATCCCTCGAAAACCTGACCACTGATCAAAAACTTCGATCTGGTGGAAAATTTTAAGGTCTAACAGGTTTAACTAAAACATTTTGAAAAAACCTGAAGTGAAATAAACTTCAACCAACGCGAGAAAAGACCTGGTCAATGTGAATGATCCTACTTCCGCTGTAATTTGTAAGGAAAACACTGCAGACTAGGGCAGACGGAACTCTTCGGAACGTCTTCGGAAATCCTAGGTCGTCTTCGGACATCTTTGGAAAAAATCATTGCCCTACGAAAAATTCTGGCACTCTAAGGATAAAAGTATCACGCAGACTCAAAAAATGGGAGTTATACGATGTGTTTCGGCTGAATGTCTCAGCATTCATCCGTCTGACTGACTGCATCATAGTAAAAAGTAGTCTCATGACAAGACAATCATGTGACGAGAGAGAAAAGCACTAATTGTCAAAAATTCCGTGTCGTTTTTTTATGTTTCAGTTCGCTTAAGAGTGGCTTGTATCCACTGCTGCTTGGTTCAGAAAGGATCCCCGTTTACTGTCACATGGGAGATTTCGGATGCGGAACTGGAGGATGGACGACAGTCATGAAGATTGATGGCAGAAAGGTATCATTCCTTTGGCAATGCAAGCAGTCAAGGACTGGCAAAAGTCTTGGGACAAATTCTCACTTATAGTGTCTTAAAGGGGCAGTGACACGCTATTTTAGCCAAACTTCAGAACACTAAAAGACGTCTTTGCATAATGCTGTAGTTTTGTTACCAATAACCATTGAACTGCACTGAAGGTATTCTTTGTTGTATTCGGCCAAGGATGGAGGGGATGGAAATGGATTGAAACTTGAAAAAAACTGGCTTTGGAGACGATGTCTTCAGAAAGTCGCCAAAAATTAAACACGAATAGCTCTTTGTGCCATAAATACATTTCATATCTGCTAAAGGGTTGTCAGGAATGTTGTACGTGTGAGCTAAAGTACTAATTTAGATTTTTACCCAGTTTTGACCTAAAAACAGCAAATGTAGCATGACAGTGCCCCTTTAATAGGCGCTGTTTCACTGGCAATACTTCCTGTAACTTGACTCGCAATTATGTTGTGAAACAGTTTCAATTGCTTGAATCGTGTTGCGCTGCGGCGCGCAACGTTTCTTGCAACTTGTCCCGCTCGCGACGGTCATTGGGTGATACACTAAACATTGTCACACAAGTTGCAGCGATGATATTAAAATATGCGACAACTAAAAAACATATACAGTGGTGCAAGAAAATTTGCACAAAGTAGAGAACTGACTTCTATTTCTTTCAATGGTTGCGGTAACAAAGCAATCGCGAGGAACGTCTGTGCTTGGCAGGGTACGTTAACGTTCAACAGGCAATTTGTCATGCAACTTGTGTCGCAGCTCAGCAAAATTGCGAGACAAATTGCACCCAAAATTGGTTAATGTAACACAAGCTCCCAAGTACAAAGGCAATTTCGCCAATCCCATCCTTCCAGGCTTTTCGTTCAATGCCGGTTGGTACCATCTTCAACAATGGTAGGGGTTGGGGTCCTGTTGAAAAAAAAAATTGAGTAAAACCAATAAAAGGAGCTTTTAGGAAAGGTTCCAGCAATGAACAATTAGCAAAGTGACCTTTCTACCGACTAAATTGTTTTCTTCAGCTTTATATTTTTTACTGCCTTGATAGTTGATTCATTCACATAATTTTTCTGTGTTTGACTTCAGAGTACCTTCCAGTACGATTCCACCTTGTGGAGCAACCAGACAGCCTTCAACCGCACTGGAGGGATGACTGGGTTCAACCAAGAAGAAACCAAGCTGCCAAGTTACTGAACAACAAACTTCTCGAAGATTTGCCTGGGTATGAAGATCGGCAACCAGATCAACTTTGTTGTCATTGACAAACAAGCGAGGTCCCTTTACTCATTGATCGCGGACGGGATGTACCGTCCCACCTCTCTCCAACGTTCTAAATGGAAGATGCTTGTTGGACCTACCGCCTCCTTACAATATCATTGTAACAAGCAAGGGTTTAACGTTGTTCCCGCTCCAACAACTTGGATTAAAGTCAGAATCGGCTTCGTCGCTAACAACGAGTACCACTGCTCCACATGCGACTCCTTTATAGGATTTGGTTCCGTTGTGTTCAGTCTTACATGTGGCAACGGTGCTGCTTATGGGCCAGACAATGGGAGGCGGCATACTGCTGCCATGGGGTATATTCTGGTGCAGTGAGCCTTGCCCAGATGTCGTCGTGTAATCAGTAGCAATTCAGTTATTGTGTTTTAGCTCGAGTGCAAGTGGTTATGAGACCATATCAAATACAATATTACATTAAGTACCCGGATCCCAGAACCAGTATATATATCCAAAAACTTTTTTTAATTTTGAAAAGAGGCATGCTGACAAAAAAAGAATCCTGAAACTCAAACTGGAGAATGGCCTGGAGTTAGATGACCCGGATTCTATCCTCACGGTACAAGCAAACTTTTTTAAAATCTTTATACATCAAACAACGACAATGTAGAAAATCTAGTCTACGACGTCTTTTTCAAAAATGACCTTATTTCTCCACTTTGTGATGAAAATGCTAACGCATTCTAGGATCGCATCTCGATAGAAGAATGAGGCAAAGCCCTCGCTGAAATGGAAAGTCGCAAATCTCCATGTTCAGATGGCCTCACTCCGGAATTCTATAAATTTATTTGGAACAATATCGCTGAAGATGTCGTAGCGAGCATTAATTATTTCTTCGACAACGGTGAATTGTCTATCAGTCAAAAGAGAGGCATCATTATCCTACTTCCAAAGAAAGGCAAGCCCAATTACACACTCAATTATTTACGTGCAGTTTCCTTACTTAACACCGACTGCAAAATAGCTTCCAAGGATCTAGCAAAACGAATGGAAAAAGAACTTCCTGAAGTAAGTCGCGAGAATCAAACCGGTTATAATTACGTTTAAAAAAGATATATAGGTGAAAATGTTCGATTAATTAAAGATGTTATGGACTTTACAAAGTCAAAAAAGCTACCTGGTATCACAGTCCTCGTTGATTTCAAAAAGGCGTTCGACTCAGTCAAATGGGACTACCTTGCCAAAGTACTAAATGTTTTCAATTTCAAAGACGACTTTAAAAGATGGGTTTACATATATATAAACCAATGAAAAACGAAAGTCTTAAGCTTCTTTTACTTTTCTTTTGCGCTACGCGTTTCACCGCTGTTGCGGCTCTTCAGGCATAGCAAAGAGTGTTTATTGACTTATTACGTCACAGATACAATTGTAATTACTGGGTTGCCCTATGGCAATCCCAGTCGGAAAATGGGTAGATTTCTCCGTTTTATTTTTTTTATTTTTTTCCATGTCGGTAAAAGTCTTGCCTGTCACTCCCCTGCTAAGTGGTGTCTTTGTGCATAGAGCCCCGCTGCACGTATTTTCTTAGGATCGAGAGGGTAGTGGGAAATGCGTAGATTTCTCTGGTGGACACATTATAACGATTAACTTAACCGGCAATTGCGTCGAAAGTCATGTAGCGCGAATGGCGTTTTAGTAGATCTTTGAAATAAAATATACCCTTATGAAGCTCAATAATGGCAAATCAATTGGATACTGAACAAGACAGGCCACAACATCGACAACAATCTGTCGCCCGTCGAGCCGTCTTTTACCAAGTGTGCTGTTATGTAGAACACTGAAGATTCACAGGGCACCGATAATAGTGAATTCAAAGACTAGACCAGGTGGATTGAATGGAATTTCAAGCGTTAAAATCGCTGAAAAGGTAAGATTATTGTCGAAGCGATGCCGCAATTGCGTGTCTTCACCACATGTTCCTTTGATCTCACATTATCGTGTTTTCCGTCAAAATATTCGCTTGTTTTCGCTTTCGCTCGAACATATTTACCTTTATTACATGTCCAGTGAATAGTTTTATCCTCTGGGATGAATTTTCCGTCGAAAAATCGGTTATTTGGGCGGTCAGTGTAAAACGCAGACTGCAGACCGGAGGTAAAATGCAGACTGAGGGTAAAATAAATATTAATAATAAAAAAACGAGTCATAAGGATAAAATAAAGATTGTTTGAAAGACAATCCTCTTTTACATCTGTCAACAACTCACATTATCATGACTGCAGGTCGCTGCACCTTTTGGGGATGCGATCGTACGCGTTGAAATCATCTGTGCTTTGTTTTTGCGCTTCCAGATGCATTGCAATGTTCCAAATTATTTGTCACACCGGTACATCGAGGGAAATCAATCGAAAACCAACAATTATTACTTCGAATACCTGAATAATCTCGGTTGTCTTTTTTCGGTGCAACGAAATGCACAAAGAATTTCATGTATTCCGAGCAATTAGGACGCGGGGATTTCATTGGTTAAGCTATGCGTGATAACCCCTAGGGAGAGGTTATAATTGAAAATTACATCTTCCAGATGCAAAACAAACGAACTTGTGAACTAAAGGATAAACATAACGTACACGAAAGCGAATGAAAGGATCCTAATAAGAAATTTTTACACCTCAGTCATACTGGCTTAAGCCGACTGAATTGAAACGTTAAATGGTTGCAAAATCCACGTTATCTCTGTCTTTGTTAATTGGTATTGTAGCCATGCGTGTCAAAATAAATTGAGTTATTGGGTAATTACTCGATTACTTTGTTCAGTGCAGCAAAATACGGGGT
>NC_090885.1:57783966-57793966 GCF_036669925.1 Montipora capricornis
CCCAGGCTGCGTAGCAACCATTTCCGTTCGACAGAAGAGCTTCGAAACGATTTTCCGCAAACTGGCCGCGCGAAAGTTGGAACAAGAGACTCTTGCCCGAACTTTCGCGCGGCCAGTTTGTGGAAAATCGTTTCAATGCTCTTCTGTTAAACGGGAACGCTTGCTACGCAGGCTAGACACGCGACAACTTCGGATCTGATTTGCCAGGAAAAAGGACACCAACAAGGAATTAACAACAAAAGAGGAGAAGAATTTTCAACAAGAAATACATAATCTCAAAGAAAGTACTTTGCTTCCTCGTAAGACAAAGTTATAGCAAAGAAAAATTTCAGGTGGAAGATTTCATTTTAATATAAACACTCTTTCTAAGAACTTCTAATTTTAGGGCTGCATGAGGCTAAACGCTCTTACTGTTTTGTGATTTTAGCGTGAAAACTTTCTTAACATGTTTTTAAAGTCTTGTGGAATATTAAGTCCGACTACAAACTGAGTTGTTATTCAGGTATCATGCAACTAAAAAAATCATATTATTAATATTGAAAGGCGTCCCGAAGGATTTAAGTCAACTGTCCTGTTAGACTACAGTCTTACATTTCTTTTACCTTTGTCTACACGACTCAAAAAAAGCAAAGAAAAACAACAAATAATCAAAATAGGGACTCTCAGCATTGGGTATGTTCTTGATATTTTGGTTAACTTTAGGTTAAACTTTCTTATAAAAAAGAGATTGTATTATCTTGTAGAAATATTTATTTTTCTCTTTTCCATTGTTTGTAGTAATAATTCATTACACATTACACATCTTATTATCTTATTAAAGCCCGGGGGGGGGGGGGGATGGCTTCAGTATTTGCTTCCGTTCGATTTTGCTTCCGTTCGATTTTGTGCGCGCTAATCAGTCCCTCAATGACGTATCCACATCAGTATCTATAGTAACAACCACGTTGAAACATGCGTTAAAAGAATCGAAGTTGAATCGATTTTGAATGAGTTTAAAGGCGTTTAATCTTTGCTTCAACAACCATTCAACATTTCTTTTGTTTTCGTGAATGTTGACATAAAAGGACATGAGAACGATGCTCAATTCATCGCAGGTTAATCTTGAATAGTGAAGATGAAGCCGTTTTGACCTCTCTTTTAACATTGCTGGGCATATGCGTGCGCAGTTATCGGTCTCTCAATGATGTATCCACTTCCGTATCCATAGTAACAACCGCGGCTGCAGCCTGGGACTGAATACAAGGCCGTCGTCAGCTTTGTTGAATCAAAATGTTGTTGATGTGTTGAAACCGTTTGCCTACCCAGCAGTTTTACCCACTAAAATCAAATCAAATCAAATCTACGTTGTATCGGCTCTCGCTTAAAACATTTAGTTTCTCAACTTGAAATAACGCCGATCAGATCAAGCCACTGATCCAACGTACACCGACAGGAAAATTGTCTACGGTTGCTTGCTTCAAAACTCCAGCAGTTAACATCGTTCAACCTTGTTCAACATCATTCAACAATTCGAACGGATGTTGAAGCAAATGTTAAAGACAATTTCCCGGCCCTCAAAATATATAGACTCGACCCATGCAAAACAAGATTCATCTTTTTACGTAAATCTCAACCACTGGAATGCAAAAATAAGTTGTATCCAGGGGTATAAAGGTAAAAGAATGTAGCTTAAAGGGATACTGATGCAGACATAACTCTCCACAAAAGAAGCACTTCCTCGAAGCTATGGACATAATTTCACTTCAAAGTTTATTATTCTAAAGGCTAACAAGTCACCGTGAACTGTTCCTCTTAAATTTTCTGAACACAGGAAACCAAGAAAAACACTCAAGAATTTCGCAGCCCGTTTTACTTGGGAATTTTCGATGGTTTCTGGTGGTCTTTTGTAACTATGGCAACTGTTGGGTAAGCATGTCTCCAATCCCCACTCTCAAATTCTTAACTCTACCGTGAGAGGTCTAGGTTAAACAATAAAAAAAAAATACTCAGATAAATGATGACGCGGAATGTTTTTGTTTTGAAGACGGCAATCAGTGGAATTGAGTTTTAGTTAAATCGACAGCGTCGCTAAGTCGTATCTCGACCTCCCAAACCTGATTGTTTTGAGATCGAATCTTTTCGAGTTCGCAGTTGAGACCAATAAGTTATTAGCCGAATATTTAAGGCAGGGGGGATTTGGAGAGAAATATTGTGTAAAAGGTGGCATGTATTCTTTCTCACTGTAGAAATAATTCGTATTGTCATTACAGTTACGGCGACAAGACTCCGAAGTCATTGGTAGCACAGCTGTTCTCTGTAATATGGATAATGATTGGTATTACTCTTTGTTCAATGCTGACTGCCACTCTATCCAGCGCATTTACAAACGTAACCGTGGATTACTATGGAGTCCTTTCTGGGAGGAAGGTATAAATAAAAGAGATCATCCTTAAGCGATACCAGAATTAGCTCTTACTGTGATCTTTCCTTTATTCTACTACCCGACCGTTTTACGCCCACTCTGTCGAGCCTGATGAAAGAAAAACAAAATGGTGGGCGCACGAGAAATGGCAGTGCGAAGTTAATCTGGGAAATCTTGTCATTGGTGACAGGATTATCAACAAACAGTCCCAGCTTCGAGTTCTGTTTTCATACACTTGGGTTGTCTTAAAAAAAAACACTATTTTCCGCAATCCATATCAAACTTTCAGTCTCCTAAATTAACGATAGTAGTAAATTCAGGGCAAGTTAGGAATTCACGATAATCGTTAATCCATATAGGTAGAGAAGGGGTTGTTTAAAACATATATATATATATATATAGCTGCTAGTGATTTCGTGAGTGAAAATCAATAATTCAAGCTGGGAGGAGCTTTATTAAGGGAAATTACTGAATTAATGTACTTGACTGCTTTTATTTGATTCGCAGGTCGGGGTCGTAAAAGATAGCATTGCGCTGCAGAAAGCAGTAGAGCTTGGGGCTAACGTAGAAGGTTTGTATTAAGGACCTAAGCTTAAACCTTCCTTACCTTATTTCTTCAAAGAGATTCTGTCATTCCTCTAGAAGTTTAGTTGCTTAGTTTATTATTCATTCTTCAGTAGTATTCCGATGATCCTTTGTCTATTCACCTCCATTATCATTTTTTCTTATACCATCTAAAATGGCGCGAGACATAAGAATCATCGTTATTCCGAGTAGGAATTTCTGATTAGGTATTGTTATATTGGTTTTATTCTTTGTTTTATGGACACCAATCATTTCGGACACAGTATATGAAAGACGAGCCACCATATAAGACTTCTTTTCAATCTTTTCCAACTGTCAATAGTCTTTAAAGACCTTGATGAAGTACACAACGCCTTGGTCAACAAATCAGTAGACGGACTGCTGGAGGAGATATTTACAGCAAACGAATATCTCGCACTACACGAAAATTCGTCGCTTTCTATGATTCATTTTTATGAAGAGAAGCATGGATATGGAATCGCATTCAAGTCGTATGTTAAAGCTGATTTTGGATCGATCTGGGAGTGCATGTCATTTGTCTCTTCATTCATCGCTGAAGACAAATATGCTTTCCTTAGGGATCACATTCATAGAGCCAAGGTGAGGCAATTCAAGTGTCAAATATGAGTTATATCCCGCCCCTTTTTGATCATGTGATTTCATGCACGTAATTAAGGCAACGTGTTTCCTACATTAAAATCGTGAGTTGTAGTTGTGTACCACCATGCGTTGTTTGTTGTGGCCAAACTCGAAAGTATAAGAATCAAGAATCATAACACGATGTCAGAAGGGGGATGAATCACCAGCTTATGCCACTAAAGGCGATGACATTTCAAGGAAATGTGGCAGAAAAGTGGTGACGATGGGTTTCAGCACTTTTCGACGTGACAGGAAGCGAAAAGAAACCCTCGCGAGTGAAATGCTCGACACTGTTACAATTAACTCTGAAGAGGTAGTTGGAATCTTCCATATTTTCGGTTTCAGCGGCGCAGACGCTAGAAAGATAAATGTTAAGATCAGCAAGTTTGAATAATATTGATCACCGAAGAAGAAATTACCAACGAGAAACACATGCGTAGAAGGCCTGGGGCGAGACTCGTGTCACGTGCAAGTTGCGCAACATCGCGACGGCAACTTCCAGCGACAATCATTGTAGCTACTGATAGCTAATGATGAAGAAAAATTCGTCCTTTTATGGCCAAGAATAAAGTCATTTTACCTTTAAAAAAATTCTCTACTACGGTGTTTCTTGCACTGAAAACCATGTTTACTAATGGAAAACAAGTGCTCTTCAACACAGAAAGATCTTTACGATTATCAAAATTTTGCTTTAACTTTAATTTTAACTTTACCTGCCATTTACAGAATATTGAATTAAAACTATGATTACCAGAGCATGAAAAATATAAAAGGTAAGAAATCTCACGGTGAAGATATCTTCAAGCTTGAGGCTTTGGCAGAGATGACAACGTCTGGAGACGGCTAAAGTCTGGAGTTTTTTTTTCAACCACAATCCCCCCCCCCCCCCCACACACACCCACACACATACTATCAACCCGTCCAAACCCCCCTCCCACAATCAACCCGTCCACTCCCCCACGAAAAAAAGCACCCACTCCACCACCCTGAAGCCCAGCAACTCCTTCTGAATAAAAGAAAAATCTACGGCATTGTGAATCGTGAATCTTACGAGCATTTGGGAGGTGGAATAGCTTGAGCGGGGAATTCGCGGGAAAACAGGGTACTTATTTCGAGAATTTTTATTGTTTAAGCGGAGATCCGATCAAATAATCGTTTATATGGCCATGATAACAAACGAAGATTAGTTTATTTCAGCATGTGCTTGAATCTGAGATATGAAGAAATGCATTAAGAAACGGTGAAATGAGCCTGAAAAAAATAAAAAAAATCGACATTCATTTAACTTGGGAGATTCCCAGGAGAGTTGGCAAGTTTGGTAAGCTAAATTATTTGATTGCAGGCTGCCCCGGTCTGTTTTCTACAAAAAGATTTACAGTCCGCTTTTACAGTGAACACCCGAACGATATTTCCTTTTGTTTCTCTTAAAAATCACCTCAATGGAAGAAAAAATGGAAAACTTTGTAATGATAAACTGTTACCTTGTCGACGCAACGCCGGAACGGAAAAAGTTATCACACAGGCGGAGTGTGGTGGTATTCAGCGGACATGCCTTTAAAAGTATTTTGGTCATGTAAGTGTCACCAACTGTCTCCAATGCACATGAGGATGAAACTTTGCCATATATTTAGTTTTATCAACGGAGTTGATAATGTAAATTGGCCACCGTACAGAGATTCTAAAAGCTGACGTTTCGAGCGTTAGCCCTTCGTCAGAGCGAATCGAGGGATTATGGGTTACGTGTAGTTTTTATAGTAGAGTAGGAGCTACGCTATTGGTGGTAACATGGCAACGTGAAAAATGGGAATATATTAGTTAAATGAAAAGCCTTCGTTAATACCGTGAGGATTAAGGGTGGCGATTTGAAAGATGAATTTTTGTTCCAGATTCTTGCGGCTTTCCGTCGTACCTAGATGTAAGGAAAGGCCGCAGATAGCCATGTGTTTTTTTTGAGTGGTTAGGCAGATTAATATGGCGAGCGACTGGCTTAGATGCATCCTTGTCATTCTTCTCAACATCGCGAAGGTGTTCGCGGAATCGGTCACCTAGTCGTCTACCTGTCTCACCAATGTATAATTTATTGCATAACGTACAGGTTAACCTGCAACAAACCATTACAAACTGCTTAAAAATTATCTAAAGCATAATGCTTAAGCCTAATGTTAGCATTAGTAAAGGTTTGGGTTGTTTCAGCTATGGTGAAACAATGACCTGCAACAAAGGCAACCTGCAGTTTACACCAGCCGGTACTAAACACAGGTCACAGGTCATTGTTTTACCAATACAGAAAGTGGCCTAAAAATTACTAAAAGCTACCCTTAGGTTTTTGAGCCTAATTAGGCCTAAGGTTAGCATTAATGAATGTCTAGGATAAAAGATCACCTTAGGTTTTTAAGCCTAATTAGGCCTAAGGTTAGCATTAATGAATGTCTAGGATACTTTCTGTATTGGTAAAACAATGACCTGTGTTTTTTACCTTCCGCAGTTTACACCCCCCATTCCACTGATATGTTTTCAGCCCGTTTCAGTGAGTGGTGGTGCGATAAGGAAGAGTACTTGTTACAGTTTCACTCTTGAGGTTGACTGATATGGAACCTATTCTTATTTTTACGAATTCAAAAACAACTGTTAGGGTATAGACTCAACTTGAAAATGTTTCTCTAATAAGAAGAGGTTTTTCAAAAACTTTGTGAAAAACTGCCACGGGATTAATTGCATGTATTGTATGTCATTTGTTTAAGTGCTGCTGCATACTGCGACGAAAAAAAATCGTTTCTCGGTCTTTTTCAAGTGCATTCGTCCCCGTTGTCTGCCATATTTACGTTTTACGCGGGAAACGGTTTTCTCTTCATGTATGCTTATGTGAATGTCCTTTAGTTTTACGTTAAGCTTACACGTAATCAAATATTCAGAACGAAATGTCCGCTGAATATCCCAACACTCCGCCCCTGCGTCCCCTGGCGTTTTGACGGGAGATTTTCAGGTTCTGCGCATGACACCAGAACTGGTGACATCGTGACAAGGAGCCAGAGAGGCTTGGAGCTGTTGTTTATAGCGAAAAGCTCTGTTATAGAAGGTAAGAAAATTTGTTGTGTTCTTATAACGGCATCGTTTGAAGAACGAGGCATATTACGAAGCAACTTCAGAATACCCCGCCACAGCTAACCGCTATTGTTTCCCCTATGCGGCATCTTTTGAAGAACGAGACTTAATACAATAGAGCTTATTCTTTTTAAATGAAATGCAAATAAGTGGCGGGGTATTCTGAAGTTTAGCCCATATTACAACATACGCCATTCACCATTCATATGCACCTAAGTGGCCCGGTATTCTGCAGTTTAATTAGCTTATTTGTTTACTGCCTTTTAATTAAGTGTGAGAGGGGTTCTTGTGGAAAAACGTTTATTGTTTATTTCTTTAGCTAATAAAATTTTATTTATCAAACAAGCAAATAACATGGAGCCAAATTAGAGAATTTAAGCAGAGCAACAGGTATTCAACGAAAACCGTGAAACTCTATTAAATACAGGTAGACTAAGCAGAGTAGTTCAATGGTTACACTACGATTGAATTTACTTGAAGATCATCTTGAAACTATCATCACGTTACTATTGATCTCAAAATTGCAAAGAGCGTACGATAAATATCCGTATCCCACTGTACCTTTTTAGAGTCAAACATATTTAACACCTACATGCATGAGTATGTTTGTGATATTGTATGACTTTGTTGGGCTGGTTTTTCTCAAGTATTCCTTGAAACCATCTGTTTTGTTGCTGTTTTAAAATTGATGAAATAGTCCATGATTTCAAACATAGACATAGCTGCATAGTATTAATTTGTAAGGTATGTCAAAACATTTTAATGCTACTCAGGCTATTGACCTTGTGCTAAAATAGCTACTGTATTTTCCCCTTTTTTGCAAAGAATTCATCTGAACAGTGCATAAAATTTAACTGAATGATATTTATTTGTGTTGAAGTTGTTTTAAATAGGTTTCAACTTGAGCACAAATATCTCACAGTATTTTCGGGGGTGATTCCATTATTCCTCAGCTGCTTGAAAAGTTTTGTTATTCCATTATTTCAGTAAAAAAGAACTCATAATTCCGTTGAAAAAAATCGATTTATTTCAGTCGACAAATCCACTATTCCAAAGGAAGTTGTTATTCTGCCCCACAAAATTTCTGTTATAATTCTTATTTCATTATTCCTCTTCACCCCGAGTATTAATTTTGTACTGGTTTGACCGGTTTTTCACAAAGGTCTCTTCCACCATTACTTAAGTGAATTAAAAAAATGGCTGAAAATGCTAATTTTTCCCCAGAGGAAACAATGAATGCTTGCCAAATATTGAGATTTTTGACGAATTAAACTAGGCTAGGTTCGTAGAGACAAACTGTAACCTAGAGGACAATGAATTGTCTGTGTTTATTGGAGAAAACCGAGACCTAAATACAACGAAAAAGAAACAATGAATGCTTGCCAAATATTGCGATTTTTGACGAATTAAACTAGGCTAGGTTCGTAGAGACAAACTGTAACCTAGTGGACATTGAATTGTCTGTGTTTATTGGAGAAAACCGAGACCTAAATACAACGAAAAAGACAAAACTGACCTTATTGCATTGATTCGATGGTGAGAGTCTGTGAAAGAAAAAAGGGCTATTGAAGAAACTCCACAAGGGAACTTTACAATCTTTTATGTAATTTCTTCATCGAAGTGAGTTTTTTTTTTGACTGGATGTTTTCTTGGAGACCAAGATCATCATTGTTAATATCTTTGGAAACCTCATAATGAAGAATTTTCCCATGTTCCATTTTTGATTTCCCTCATGTAATGCAAGTATTTGAAATAAAATGCATGGGATGTGATTTGCTTGACTTGATTGACAGGTTTGACAAGTTTTAGATTTCGACCAATTAACAGCAACCTAACATTAAGCTCGCAAAACCTGGGCAGTCTCTCGCTGAATAGTCGCGTAAGATACATGTAGTCTGTCGTGCAAGGAAGCAAGGTAGAAAGTTAAGCTTTACGCTTTTATTTTTTTAAACGTCTTATAAGGGTTGTAATAGTTTTCCATTAGCACTGATTTGAATGCAATAGTTCAAGATAAAAGCTATTCCATTTCCTGGATAAAATCAATAGAATTTCTAATATTATTATAAGCTATGTAAATTTTATTTTTGGCAAGGAAAAAAGTTCAAACAGTGGACTAAAAATTAATTGACGAAGAACAAAATTGTCAAATTACAGTCTCAAAAACATTAAAAAGGACGTTGGTGATTAAATTTCTTATAAGAACATATCGATACGTTGTTAAGCCATTTCATAGGATTGACTTTTCAATGAGTGTTTTTCTCTTCCATCTATTCATTAGTTCGATTCCTTGTAAATAATACTACATTTACAAGTAACGCCAGAACACCTACATGTAAAGCCTAGGAACAAAATTATTGTCTTCAATAATACAGTATTTCAACTTTTATGCACAAACATAAACCTGTAGAGGATGGAGATTGTGTTAAAGACTACATATTTGAGCTATGGAATGAAAAATTTTTTGGTGGAAGATCTTTGCAGTTGTGCATGCTTCTTTAGCAGATCTTCAACCTCAAAATAAAGTACTTTATAAACCTCTTTCAGAATGGCGGCCAAATAAAATATTCTTCTGCTTTGATGCTAGATCATTTGGCCAGGAACTCTCTGCTACTCATCGACTCTCGAGAGCTCTCATTGAATTTCAACCTTCTCAAATTTTTCATGAGAGCTGGCAAGTGTTTTGTCTGGTTGGGCCTTGCACAAGAGTTTGAGTGAGAGTTTTGTGGTCAGCAGTTATTGTTTTTTCCCCAGTGGGCTCAGATAAAAAAGGAAAAAATGTGGCGTCAGATTCGGGGACCAAGGACAACACCAAAGCCGAATATACCGGCTGGCTAGTCAACATATCCACGTCAGGAGGGGTTTTCCCCAAGGTGGTTTCCAGGCTTTCTCTTTTGTTTGCATGTGACACTCACGACAAACTCTCGTCAACCCTCGCTTTCCTTTGGCCGTCTCATGATCACTGTAATCAACTCGAGCTCTCAAGAGTTTCAGCTCTTATCAGCTCTTGCTTACGTTTGGCCAGGGCTGAATTTTTACAATGTAATTTGCTCCTTAAAGGGTGGACGTGAATCCCAGGGTTTTCGTCTTCTTTGATGAATTCAGTTTCTCAAGAACATCATTTATACAATGCAACTGCCAAAGCAACAATACCGGTACCTCTTAGATGTATTCACTCTTGAAATGTGTTTCACCATTGCCCTTCCTCTGACAGTCTTTGTCTAATACCTCAATTTTTATTACAAAGTGATGACGGGTAACATTTTTTCTCTCTAC
>NC_090885.1:57801466-57806466 GCF_036669925.1 Montipora capricornis
AGCCCCAAAATCGGCAAGACTTTGTGACGCTGATGAATAGTAAAGCAGTTTTTGTTAAAAAACGATGGAATTACCTGGTGATAAATAATCTCGTCTAGGAGAGTGAATTTTTGACTTTGCAGAAGCAATGGTCACTTTAAGAGTTAGACGATTGTACTCTTTGAGTTGAATTCGCACATTTCTTGTCCGACTTTAGTAATAACACTTGAACGAAATAAAGCTATCAAAACAACAATCCGATGTATTGCTACCGATGTATTCCTGTTGTTAGTAACACGCAAGGTAACTTTATCACAGGCGGCCGCGCAAATCGATGTCACTTTCGATTTGTGATTTACTTGTGCAGCCAAAAAAACAATAGAAAATTTAACGTAGCAAGAATCTCCCAAAATGTATTCGCGGCACAAAATTATGTTGTTTTCATGTCGCAACTTTTGTTGCTTGTGGCAATTTTTTTTTAATTCTCGATCGACATTTCCTAAAAACGTCATTGTGCTCTTCCTTAAAACTGGTGTTTATCAATATTGTTACTTTTGCATCAATAGTTGTTTTGCATAAAGCACGCCTGCAAAATCTGTACCATGCTTAGTTCGCATTTTGGAGCGGTAAATATAATTTTTGGTCCAATTGTTTCCGACAGCAAGTCGTATATTTTGAGGTTGTCCATCCAGATACTAACCCCGCTGGACAGGGTTAACTTCAATGAACGTTTGTCGTGGAAACTGTCAGACGCTCAGTCTACACGCTTTAAACGTGCTGTAAAAAAAGAAGTTGAACTTCATATCATCCTCGAAGCCAATGATTCTCGATTGCCTTTATTCCTTCAACCTTTCTGGGCTTAGTGTTTTACATATTTCATCCTGGAAAACAAAACGCAGCTGAGTTGACAGTTATGGAAGAAAGCACTATGTTAAGTTACTGCACTACCACACGTACGTATTGCGTACCTATTTTTGTGTGGATGCTGTAGAGACTTCGGCCAGGGGAATGATGATTTGGTGGTTGCACTTCCCTTTGATGAGAAGGAAAAGAGGACAAAAGAACTGCAATAGCAGGAAACCAAACACGTGCCCCATGAAAGGCAGGCATGTTGCCAATTTCCGCGGCAATATAAAATTGACGATATAGATATTGATAAGCACAATGTTCATTTTTTCACAGAGCTCTCTTCAGTTATAGCGTGAGACATTAAGATAAGACGAAGCTCTTTCCAACCTCTAATAATTTCATTGGATCCCTTTAGGGTGCAAGGGCCATTGTTTCTTTTGTATCGTTCTTTGTGTCCGTTGTTTTTTTGTTTTTTTTTTTTACCAATCCCGAGAGCCCTTGTAGTAGCTGCGTACTGACCCGAGACGTTAGGTTTTAATTATATTTTGTATTAAGCCAAAGTTGTCATGAAATGACACACAGGGGACAAAAGTCAAAAAAAAAAAAAAAAAGGGAAGGGGGAGTGAGTGAGGAGAAACACACAGGTCCAATACTCCGACATAATGAGATTCCTGGTACGTCACAATAGACATCGCAAAGTGTCACAAAGTGTCCCGCTCTTTATGCTCACAAAATGGTTACGATTTTTTAAGGATTAGGCCTAGGGTTAGGGGACCACTTTGTCATGTCTATTGTGATGTACCGTAAATCATATTTTGTGGCGAGTATTTGACAACCCACAGGAGAAAAGGCAATAACTGAGTTAAAATGTGACCATGACATGACCTTGACTTGACTTTAAGTTAGCTGTTGATTGGACGTTATTTATAGAAATGAGTTCTTCTTTCTTTTATATTTTAGTGCTAAGTGGGAGAAGAATTCGGAAATGCTGTCTACATTAGTTAAGCACATGAATTCCCGTACTGTCATCAAGGGTTCTTAAACAGAAAAAAGCTTGAGAATATGAGAGTCCATGCTGGCGAGAAAGCTTATGAATGCCAACAATGTGGCAAGTGTGTTTTAGCCAAGCTGGACATTTGAAGTCACATGAACGAGTCTATACTGGGGAAAAGCCTTATGAGTGCAAGCAGTGTGCAAGTGCTTTAGCGTAGCAGGATATTTGAGGACACATGAAAGAGTCCATACTGGAGAGAAGCCTTATGAATGCAAACCATGTGCTAAGCGATTTAGCCAAGCTGGACATTTGAAGACACATGAAGGAGTGCATACTGCAGAAAGGCCTTATGAGTGCAAGCAGTGTGGCAAGTGTTTTAGCGTAGCAGGATATTTGAGGAAAGAACCCATACTGGAGAGACGCGTTATAGGTGCAATCAGTGTGGCAAGTGTTTTAGCCAGGCCGCATATTGAGAAGACATGAAAGAGTCCATACAGGAGAAAGACCCTATCAATGCAAACATTGTGGAAAGGGTTTTGGCGCAGCAGGAAATGTAAGAACAAATGAAAGAGTCCATACTAGGGAGAAGCCTTATGAATGCAAACATGTGGTAAGCGTTTTAGCCAAGCTGGACATTTGAAGACACATGAAGGAGTGCATACTGCAGAAAGGCTTATGAGTGCAAGCAGTGTGGCAAGTGCTTTAGTGTTGACACATGAAAGAACCATACTGGAGAGACGCCTTATGGGTGCAATCATTGTGGCAAGTGTTTTAGCCAGGCAGGAAATTGAAGAGACATGAAAGAGTCCATACTGGAGAAAGGCCCTATCAAAGGCAAGCATTGTGGAAAGCGTTTTGGCCTAGCAGGAGATTTAAGAAGACATGAAAGAGTCCATACTGGAGAAAGGCCCTATCAATGCAAACATTGTGGCAAGTGCTTTAGCAAGCAGAACATTTGAGAAAACACGGAAGAGTCCATACTGTAGAGAAGCGTTATAAACGTAAGCAAATAGGAAAGGTTTTGGCACAGAAATAGTGCCAGTAAACATGAAAAAGCACAAGAACGTTCTGCAATTACGAATGAATTTGAAGAAGGGTTTCATCGCTTCTGCACTGTGGAAGAACACAATTTGAACCAGGGTGTAAACCACAGCGGTGGATCTGCCAGGGGAAGTTAAGTAGCGAAGAGCTTCTTCTTGCACACTACCGAGAGCATATGACGTTCGAGGAGCCGTCAACTTGAGCTAGTTTGATGGCCATTTTTCGACTAATTTTGTTTTATAATGGTTACAACTTATTCGCAGTGTTTCTTCTTCTACCGGGCGCAAATTGTCAGCTTTCGTTGAACATTGCTTCCTTATCATCTAAGATCACCTGTTTGGGGCTGCGCTGAAAATTGTATCGCTTTGTGCATCTAACACACGTGTATTTTAAACTATCGTCCGGTGGCCTTTAATGAAGTTAAAATAATTGAAACATCCCCCTTGAAAGCAACGACTTTTTTCCGGCCTAAACCCCTGGGAGCTCAAAATTGTCCCCAGAAACGCTCGGTTGCATGGTAACCAATTCACTTGTTAATATGGGAAATCGAAAATGACGAAAATTAATATCGGCTAGTCTTATCCTCAAGCGAAAAAAAAAAATTTCCTCCATAAACAAGCAGATTCATGAAGTTGGTCCGAGGGAACCGTCTCTTGCCAGTGAGCTGTACGTTTTCTGAGCCCGAGACCGTCAATGTTTCACGACGAAAGGAAGTACATTGCGAACTATCAACGACTTTGGACCACTAAGGATACATCTTTCTTGAGTCGTGCCAAACTCGCAGAAACAGCCATTTCCCGTAAATACATGTTAACCCCAAATTGCTGCCTATCGAAGTCTTCTCGCGAGGAAAATTAGCAACTTTTAATACGTACGAATAATACTTGGGGGGCCACTCCCATTGGTGTCCCCATAGGGTTTGAAGGTCAAGTGCACACTTCCTCCGTATGAGGAAGTGAACTTTGAGGATTTTGAAATCCCAAATAAACCATCCCGTGAATGTTAACTGACATCATCCCCTTGGTTGTTGTCATCAAAGGAAGGGAAAGGCTTCTAAAGGAATGTTCTTGAAGCAGAAATTTCTTCACGTCAGTTTAACAACAACTAAAGCCTTCAACTAGCACGTTGTGAACTTCACGACAACAGTCTGGCATTGAAGATCCTGAAGTCGTAAATAACACCGTGTCCTAAAGTGATATCAATTTTCAATTTTCAACTAGGCGTTCCTAGTACGCGAGAATAACTCTCGTGTGCGCAAAAATTGCCGTGTGGGTCTTTCGATAATCAACCAGCGTCGAGATAAGTTTTTACACACATTGCTTGTAATCTCGCAATCTGATTGGCTAATTTGCCGTTGTCGATGAGAGTCTAGACAACGCTGTACGCGTCATGCTGGCGTCATTTTGTCACGCAGTGTAGTAGCCAATCAGGAACGCTCATTTTGGAAAATAAACCAATCATCATAAATACTTTTGTTGCTGTTGACTAAAATTAAAAAAAAAAACATATTGATTCAGGTTTTATATGCAGCCATAGAGCTATGGACCAATTTATAAAACAAAAACGAGGCCGCGGCCCAAGTAGAATGACTTTTTTCTTTGACAAGGAGGAGCCTGACATGTTTGCCATTGAAGCTTGCCTTCATTTGCTATTTTTGGAGAGCTTTGCTGGCCTCGGGAAATAGTCGAACAGTTGACAAAATAATTAACATTTTTAACCAGAGTGAAGCCGTGTGAAGAAATGTTCAGGTCAGATATTTATCTTCGTTGTCGATCTTCTTTTGTGAAGCATATGTGTATAGTAAGCTTGGATGTGTTGTTTGTGTATTTCACCGAGCCCTAGTCCATGGACTTCTCGATAGACCAGGTGTATGGATTACTAAATTTGGACTTATAATGGACTGCCTAAGTGGTCGAGAAGAAAGATCGCTCATACGATACTAAACACAAAAAGCACACACATCTAACGTCAAGCACAAATTTGCATACGCTAAAGAGCTGAAAGAAGCATTTTTGGTTTTAGCTAAAGTTTTGCCAGTTATCTGCAGATACCAAGCAACTTCTTAAAGAGAGGGACGAGAGAGATGGAGAGGCGTTGGAAGAAGAGAATTTTTTAAGCTTTTGTGACAAGTAGCAGT
>NC_090885.1:57811466-57813966 GCF_036669925.1 Montipora capricornis
AAGATGAATTTAGGCCATCTTTTGATCCAAATATAGTAAAAGTTCAAGCTTCTTTCGGAAACCAACTTATATTACGAGTATCATCCATCCTTGCTCCGACAAGAGCGAGAATAAAATTTTTGGCATCTGTTCTTTTATGGTGTCAACAGCCGTTGAACGAACACGAACAGCGACCATGTCTAACAGAAAGAGATCGACAAATAAAGAAAATAACCCTTTACAGGATTAGTTCCTAAACGTAATTTTAAGGTTAACATTACTTAAGTTGTCTATTTATTTATTTACGGCAAATAAAGGTAATTGAAGAAGGCAATGAAAACTGAAATATATCTCATACGAAATTGCAATAACGCTTAAAATAACCGATGTCACAACATGAATACCGAATAAAAAACTGTCATAACTAATTTGTTAATCAAAAAGTTGCTTGTACGAATTTACCTGGTCACTATCATCTTGTTTGGGTTGTTTTCAAAACCGTGCGTGCTGAACAGCTATAGTCAATGATAAACACTGTGGTTTAAATTGGTTATTGTGTGATGTAGGGACATGTAATCCACTCTCTACTTTGCTCTCCGCCAAAGAATAAACTCAGTCCTTTTTCGCATTCGGTGCTGAAATTATAATTTGCCTTGGTGAATAGATTCCCGAGCTAAACAGAATGATTAATAATTGCACAAGTACCAACGCAGGCATGAAGTTCGAGAGTACAGGTAAACGCGAGCCCAAGGTGTTGGTCAGCGGTAGTTATGAATGTCACGCAACAAAAGCTAATTTCTGAACCGTTCAACAAAAAGGCTAAGAAAGTAAATGTTGTGAACGTTCAAGCCTGTGCGGTACATCATATTTTAGCTATTGGCCGAAGCATCTCACGCAACTAACGCTCTTTATCTTTGTGAACCAATATTTACACAAATATAGCCGCCGAAATCAACAAGTACAAGTGGAATTCACTTTGCCATGAAAACGCTTTCTTTTTTTTTCATGAATTGGAATAAATACGCATCAACAGAATCTATACATACTAGAAACCTTTAAATTGTTCAAACGTCTAAGGAAGGGTTTTTCTTTCAACCAGACAGCCACTGTCTTGGTGTCACGCAAGTGAAAATTTGAAAGTTCAAATGATGCTGTATTTCAAATCGAAAGACGCTACGGGCACTAAAACTTTTTTCGAAATGTTCATTCTAGACTATACCTTCAAGGTAGTGTAGGAAAAAAATTAAGGAATCTCGCGACTGTGTTTTAAACAAGGCAAGCGTTTTTCCTTTTCTACGGATAACTCAGTGAATTTGAGGAGGATAAATGCTAAATATGATGGTTTAGCAATTAGGGAGATGCGCTACGTATCCTGTCAACAGTAAATGATCTGTTTCAAAGCGAATACAATTCCTTGAAACGGAGGATTTCCGTAACACACACTTTCTTATAAAAGCAATAAGAATATCAAAAAATTAATGATCCTCGCATTTGCTAGACAATTGCAATTGTCTCATATGTGTGTGCACCTGAAAAAATTCAGGTGTCTTCAACGAGATTTAATTGAGCCCATGACCTAAGGGATGCCGGTGCAGTGCTCTACCAACCGAACTGTGAAGTCACTGAGATGAGAGCGGGTCAATTTGTTGGGTTCATGTGTTCCCGTGAAAGAAATGAGTGACTTCATAGAGTACTGCACCGCATCGCAGAGGTCATATGTTCGAATCCCGTTGAAGACACCTAAAATCTTCAGGTTTACATAGAGACAATTGCTTAAATTGTCCAGCAAATGCGAGGATCATTTATTCAATTCATCTCTCTCTCTCTCTCAACCGCACTTCACAAACATTTCTGTCCTGGTTTTTTTGGCTATAGAGTAAGTTTTGGCTTCAAACGGTTTTTAATATCCAGAGCGTTTTAGTTGCATTAATATGCGCTCCATTTGTTCACCGAAATTCAATGAGAGGCGTTAAAGTAAACCCATTATACACTACTCATGGATTGTTTTTGCCCGAGTACTTTGAGACCAGTTGTTATAAAACTCTAATCCACGCGTAGACAGATGTTATTCAAGGCTCTAATCGCCCGCTTTGAAAAGTAATTTGAGCATTAGGTAACTCAGTGAAATGCTGAGCTCAAAACTAAGAAAGAAAAACTTGTTTAGAATAATTATTTGTAAAACCGGCTGTCTTTTGGCAAATAAGCTGGCCACGGTATTTATGCTATCCCAGTGATAGCCTAACCGGACCTTTTGAACAACTGGCCTTGGCAGCATCAGTGTGGTTGGAGTATATTGTATGCCGGATCACAGTTCCAGCTGTCTCAGTCTGTATTTCAAGCCTCGTGGTGCTCTTCTGCCTCCGCGACATAGTCCTCCTCCTCGTCTTCGGTTGAGTCACGGTTTACTTGTTCTAGAGCCAGTCGGCCACTCATAAAGAACAGATAGTCTGCTGAAATACCGAGCTATTTGATCGGCCGCCAGCCACTCTTCTTTGGCGAATATTTTCCTTCCGCTCTCGTC
>NC_090885.1:57823966-57826466 GCF_036669925.1 Montipora capricornis
TTTCAAGGTTGCTTGGAGTATCCTTCATTTTGGCCATGTTTCATTGAAATCGGTGTGATGGCTTGTATCACACCTGCCTGGTCCTCTCATGAACTCAGTCTTAAGACCATTTGAGGGGCCACCCAGACGCTGTGCCAGCAGAGTCCATTTGGCTCACATTTTGTAATGTCCTTTCCCATTCTGAGGTCTTTTAGTTTTTTTAAGCTTTGGTAATACATTCAGTTTAAAGATAACAAAACACGCTCTTGGGTAAAATACACTCGTTTCTTCTTTTAATAAATAGTCTGCAAAAAAGACACTACACACACTAAGGAAGGACTGAAGATGTTGTTTCGGCTTCATAATTCCTCTTCTTTTCAGTCTAGTCTGATCCCAGGTCAAAACATTGTTTGGCTTTACGTTTGCACCAAAAAGTACCGTAAAAGGCAGGAGTTAAACAGTGAAAGACAAGCCAAAGGACAGACGAAGAAAAATAATAACATAGTTTTTATATATAACTCTGAATCCAATTGTCATCGAAAGATTAATGACAATCGATCGTAAAAACACGAAAAGTTCTGCAGTCTCTGACTTTTATGAATAAACGGAAAGGTCATGATGTTTTGTCAAAAGGAAGAAATTGATCACGTGCTAGGCAACCATAAAGGTACACATGATCACCTTGAGTCAACTGAGTGAACTACGGGAAAGAATGTCAATCGTTCGTCGTTTTCAGAGTAAAACAACGTACTTTTTAGCCAAGAAACTTGCTTTGTTGTAATATTTAACTGAATTAGAAGCCTTCTTTGTCTGGTTCCTGAGAAACGTATCTATTTTGACTTCAGGGGGAACTATTTATACAATCATGAGGTTAAGCGGCCAATCAAAACAGAATTTGTAATTGAAAATCTAAACATCTATGAGATACAAAAACAGACTTGCAAATTATCGCAAATTACAATGCTGACAAGTACAAAAGCAAAAGAGGTAAAGGTAGGTAAAGTCTGCTACGAGCCTAGAAGGCCCATTAGGCCGGCTCTTATCTCCGGTTACTGTAGCATGAAGCAACTAGGAGTACTTCTACTTCCCCCTGGATGGGATGCTAGTCCGTCGCAGGGTTACCCCCAGCATTAAATTCGCCGGTACCCATTTCTACACCTGGGTGGAGAGAGGCACCGCGAGAGTCAAGTGTCTTGCCCAAGAACACAACACATTGCCTTCGGCAAGGACCCGAACCCCGACCACTCGATCCGGAGTCGAGCGCACTAATCATGAGGCCACCGCGCCTCCCAAAAGCACAAGAAGTGGTTAATAAATCTGACGTTTTTTACTATCTGAATCTTCTTGGGTTAGAGTAAAGCGATATATTGTTGAAAGACTCTTCGTGATAAGAAGCTATGTCACGCAAATGATGTAATTTCAACGACACTCAAAATTCGCCCAAAAAAATTCCTGTTTCCTCGCGTATCGCATTTCAACGCACGTATGCAAATTTGTTAAGCTCGAATATTACACAACATGATGAATTCATAAAGGTCACCTTTTCCAGCGAAGAATTTATTGAAACAAACATCATTTTATTTGCTATTAGAGGCAAAAAAACCTTTCTATTTCATTGCGTGAGTGAAGACAAGAAAGCCAATCATGTGAAATTACCATACGCAACAAAATAAATTTCAGGATCAAACCCTTTCCTGAAGAACCTTTTACTTGAATAATGAAGCACGAAATACACGACAAGCTTTCTTTGCAATAAGAAGACTGTGCAGAGTTGAGTACAAATAAATACAAATAGCCATACAACAGAGATCACAGATCCACTTAATTAAGGTGTTCGATTCCTTCTCTGTCTTTGTTGAACCCATAAGTTACCAGAGAATTTTCCATTTGGTTTCAGTGTTGTACATAACACTACACTCGGTAACATATTACAAACACGGCCTCATTTGATTACAGCTTGACGGGAGAAAGATTGTTGTCGAGGTGCATTACTCGTCGCTTTTAAGATTCCAGATATTTATTTTCCACCGCGTTTATTGTTTATCCATTTGACGTTCCATTCTTTAGCTCCATAAAGGTATAAATTGTTTAAAGATCCATCCAAACACCATTTGTGTTTCAATGACTTCGGCGCCATTGCAGGTTGATTAAATATTCTATTGTGTCCACCAGAGAAATCTACGCATTTCTCCTACCCCCTGAAACCCGTCAAAATACGTGGAGAAGGTTCTATGTGCAAAGACACCACTTAGTAGGGGAGTGAAAGGAAAGACTTTTCCCGACACGGAAAAAACGGAGAAATGAAACGCAGATTCCGACTGGGTCCGTATATTACCAACTGGTATCTTAGTTTTTTACGAAATCGTAAACAACGGTTAGTGTTCAGGGGTAGCAGCTATTGCTGGTATAATGTAAACAAAGGCACAACACAGGGCAGAGTTAGTGGCCCTTATTTGTTTAATCTTTTTATTAATGATCTCGATCTTGTAAACTGTCCTGATGCTTCTCTTAATAAATATGC
>NC_090885.1:57841466-57858966 GCF_036669925.1 Montipora capricornis
TGACCATGGGCGTGGAATGTTGACGTCATATTTGGGGTCATTGGTTCACAAAAGTTGGAAACTGACCAAAATAATGCCAAATTCTCTCAAATTACTTAACCACTACATCCTTTGCAACGCACCCCAAAAAATACGTCAGTAGGCCCTTAATTAAGCCGTGGGGTGCTAAAGAGAACAGCTGAGCACTCCAATAAGCCTCTTTTGTAATTAGAAGCCTATCGATTTCTTCAGAGTTGTAAGAGTTGCATTGAAATGAAAAATCATCTAGGGTATGTGGGATTTTGTTAAAATGCATTGCTACCTCACAAGTTGTTTTGTTTGTAAGCATAACAGACTTGTGATTACGAAACCTAATTCTAAAATCAGTGGTGGTAGATCCTACATATTGCAAGCGACATTTCTTGCAAGAGGCCAAATAAATAACGTTTTTAGAATCACAAGAAAGTCTGGAATGAATGGTGTATTTTTTTCCGTCTGAAAACTAGGAAAAGATTTAGATTCATCAAAGAAATTCTTACAAAGGTCGCATCTATTTCTATCGCATTTAAAAAAACCATTGTTGTGGTGATCCGTTCGTCCCTCTACGGCGGTTTTCAAGCGGGATGGATGGTATCAATAGGCAAGTTTTTTATTAATAGTTGAAAACCTCTCTTTTTAAACAATGCTTAAATATTCACAAGCATATCCATCGCTTAACAAAACTAAAAGTCCCTTTTACACTCAAACTTATATACGCCACGTTATGAGGTAGTTTTGTTCATGCTGATGACTTCTCCGCCACCAACAAGTACTGTATATGTACGTACTCTCTAAAGCAATAGTGGGTCTCTCAAGAAAGAGAGGGTCTTACCCACGGCGTATCCACGTATCCGCATATCCACTCAGAATTATATTCACCTTATCTCGCAAGACAGCGAAGGTCTTACCCACTACCGCCCGCGGCGTATCCGCGTATCCGTGTATCCACTCAGAAATATACTTCATATATAATAATAATACCAACTATATTTATGAAAGAATCAAGCTTTTTCGGGACTTGTCTTCGATGTGGCAGGGTATTCTGCAATTACTCCCCAAAGTTCTATAATGCAATTAACGTACGCGAAGTTCCAAGTATTTGGAATCGTCTCCGAAAACCAACACCGAAATCGATCGATACAAACGACTTCCATCTCCAGTGACAACCAGGTACATATTTTTCATGTTCACATTAAAGAGGGGACGAACTGCTGTAAACGGTAAACGTTTCGATCATTTCCTCGCGAACAGAAAAAGCAGGTTCAGCGGCTCAAATTTTCTGACATTCAACAAAAAAAAAAAAAAGGGTTCCCATCCATACCCCGCTACTAGTCGCATAAGTTGGTCGCAGTCAGCCGCCATTTTGAACTTGCCTATTTTGGCCAGGCGTCCTAGGGTAATCTTCCCGACCGGTGACGTCACGTTTGATTTACGGGAGGACAACTGGGAACGAGGTTGGGCCTTACTCACACAAAGCTGTCATGGTCAAGTCTTTATCTCGAGGGGTTTAGCCTGTCTACGCCTTCAACATCATGTGAAGTGACAGATGACTGACGTTTTATCACACCTGAAGTGTTTACAGACGGAAGTCAATTCTGTCGCTATGTGAAGGTGGGCTCGCACACAAAACGAAAAAAAGACAATAACACACACACGCCCCTTCCCACAATTGCGCAAAGCACAAGCATGAAACTTATAAACAAATATAAATTAATGATTTTAGTTTAAGACAGGAAAAAAACAGAAAATTGTAGATCCTAATATTACCGAAAAAAAGAAAACCTAAACTTGCTTAAACTAACCTTACTTGAATAATTGTCTATTACTTTATAAAACGTAACGATAATACTAATTACACTTATTACTTTACTCTAATATTTACAGTCAAACATTCAGTCCTGTGCCAAACCAGCAGCAAAACCCTCGACAAGTTCTCTCCCACCTCGGCGTCTCTTTCTTGGAGTTTTCTCTTTTTCTTGCTTATCTCAAGCTTCTCTATTTCTTTGAAGGATTTTCCTCACTAGCCGCCACTAACAAAGGGTTTTGTCATTGATTCTTCCGGCAGCTCCCGCTAATGGCTCTTAGCAGTGTTCTCCGTTCTTTTCCGTTTTACCCTCAGGCTTTCGTTCTTCAAACTCTTTGCTTTCCTGCACGTCAACAAACCTTGCGCCACTTCAACAACCAACCAACGCCCACGACTTTTTACATCTATATATAGTTAAACTAATTTATTCAAATTACGACTAAACAATGTTTTGTTTTTAGATGACTAAATCAGATAAGGGAATCGTTGGATAGAGCGTTTTCACATGACGTCACGGCAGCTATGTTGCTGTTCCAAAACAAAGAAACGGCGGCCATGTTGGTGTTCCAAACTAATCCACTGGAAATGGGCCATTTCCGAATTGCTGTTTGTCTCGGTTTCGAAGTGAGACTTGGTGCTCAACTATTGTTAGGGAAATGAGTTTGATTTGCATAAGAATACGCAACTCATTTCAATTTGAATGGTTGTGCACCAGGACTGGCTTTGAAACTGAGGCATGCAGCAACTCGGAAATGGGTTATTGAACTCTATTTCTATGCAAATAGTTTCTTTTGTTTCATCAAATTAGCATTTATTTTGGTCGAGTGAGTGAAAACGCTCTGGACGAAAAAATGGATTTACTCGAGTTTGCGAATTGAGCAAATATGGGGCAAATTTAGGGCTCTAAATTTGCTTTAACTTTGGTTTGACAGGTAAAGCCTGCGCAAATTAAAGTTGAAGGTTTGTTTTGTAGGAATTTGTGTGCAAATGTTAAGGAAATGTAATTATTTGCTTGGCATTTGCGTGCTGTTTCCACAGATTTGCTCAACTTTGCTTCACCGCAAAGATAGCAGTTTGACCTCAACCGCAAATGCAAGCAAATATGTCGCAAAACCAATAGTTTGCATTATTGTTTGAACTGATTTTCAAAGGATCAAAATACGTACATTTGCATTTTATTTACTCTCTTTTGCAATGGGAGCAAAAGGAATGAATTGCCGCAATATGACTTTGTTGTAAATTTGCAAATTCCTTTGCTATAAATATTCATATTTACCAGGGAGCAAATATGGTGATTTACATCATCGTTTTGTTGTCATAGGCAATGTGCATATGATATTTGTTACACATTTTACTGCTGTTTGCTGCTGAGGCAAACTTTCAATTTTTACATAACCGTTATATTATTGAACGAAAATTGCACTGGTATTCGGAAGCTTTTGAGTTTCATCAGCGGCAACGTCCTACAACGAAACCAACCAATGGTAAACAAAATTCTTAGGCCTTCCTCGTTCCCCGGATCTTTTCGGGGGGCAATAGTCCGCCATTTTGAATCACCCCGCCGCAAAGACCCTGGAAACGAGGTTTTGTGACGATGAAAATTTGGGCTGTGACTAAAAGTGGGACGGGGACGTGGGACTTGGGACGTGGGGACTCGGGGACGTGGGGACGTGGGGACGTGGGGACTCGGGGACGTGGGGACGTGAGGACTCGGGGACGTGGGGACTCGGGGACGTGGGGACGCATTTTTACCATTTGTTTAACTTTTCATCATGTTTCACAAAATCTTCGTCTGTTTATCGTAACTGCGTTGTACCCTGGTTTAAGTTCCTCGTTTGTATGATGTGAAACAGAGGTCTAGTAAATATATATAGTATAGTTTATTACTCGTCTTCATAAAAAGGTGACTTTCATTATACTACTATCAAGTTACATAGTGGAGTAATTTAGGTAAAACGAAGGGACAATTTGACATAGGCAACATGAATGAAACGTTGGTATGACCATTTCTCAGATCATTTTACAATTCCCCAAGTATATCGAGGCTTGAACATTTAAAAGTACTTCCACTTTCTGCATCCTAACCTTTTTATTTTAAATTATGCATTTCACTCGTAGTTGTCTGTCACGTCACATTTCTTGACTGAAGACGTCATAACGCTTGTTTTTGAGATTGGGGGAACGTTTACCCTAAAAAATTCCGACAAAGTTTTGCTTGAAACTGCTGAAAACTACCATTAACGTATAATTATACCTATCAATGTGATATCGTTCATTTTTATTGTGACCTCTATGTGATTTGACTTTTTTTCCTTTTAATTTTGATTTACCGTTGCCATTAAGATGGGCATATGATTAAAAGGCAGAGTGATAAAGCCTCGATAGGAGTACTACAGCAAGGTATCTTGATATAAGATGACTTTTCCATCCTCCTTTGCCGATAAAATATTTCAATTGTTTTTAGCCGTTAAAATCACGTGACACATTTCAGATGAAAGAGGGAGTAGAAAGCAAAGTATGCAGATTTCAAGTTAACGTCGATTGGATAAATGTTTCCTCGTAAAACAAAAATATGCCAACTTATTCGCTTGGTCAAGCCTTAACACACAGAAGCGTTATTTAGCTTCTGGCCCGGAGACGGTACTTTAGGAATTTCTGGGTGGGGGATGTGCCGCTAGGACCTTGGAACCCTTAGCCTAAACCAGAGCGGGTTCAGGTGAACTTTGCTACCCCGTACCAGAGTAAACTCCCCAAACCCTCCCTATCCTAGAGTAACTGTTTTTCAGAAACTACTGAGGTCACTAGCACAGTCTAGGCAAAGCAAAACCTATACCACAATCGTTTCTCTCTCAAAAAATGATTTATTTATACTTGAAGGGGTAGTTTCTAAAGAAACTGTGGTGCTGTGTCGGTGGAGAAGTAGCATACAAAAATTTGGTTTTATCAACTTTCCTTAGTCTAGATAAAATCTTCAACCAACTGGTCAGCTCCGTGAAAAATTATATCCAATTCTAGAAACAAACGCTCTGATTTATGTATCCTATCCCTAAGGCAAACTGCTTGAAAACCATACCCGTCACAGCGGCACATACCTATATAGCTCATATATGGCAGTACCCCCCTCCTGGGGGGCTTATGGCCCTCTGATGACGAACATTTTCGACAACATCAACGGTGACAACCCGAATCAAAGGTAACAAATTGAACAAGCGCCAGGAAAGATGTAGTCACAATGCCGCCAACAAGGACATTGGCACGGTATTTAAACTTCAGTTACAGAGAAGGAGTCATAAGGCTCAAGTTTCTGAGCAACAACAACAACAAACGCTGCAACGTGAAATTTCAGCTGCAGTGTCAGCAATGGGCCATTAGGTCTTCTGCTTTGTTTCACATTCGAGCTCTGTGACGGGTGGCGAGAATGACTTTTCGAGAATCCAATTTTTGAATTTCGCTGTGTATTTAGCTGGTACTTGAAAAGCAAAATAACACAAGCAATTCAACTTTCTTGGCGATGTTGTCCCATTTCTGAAATTCTATACTTCGAAAATGTGTCGCCGCGTCCCCACATCCCCGAGTTCACACGTCCCCGAGTCTCCGAGTCCCCGAGTCCCCGAGTCTCCACGTCCCCACGTCCCCGAGTCCCCACGTCCCCATGTCCCCGAGTCCCCACGTCTCCACGTCCCCGAGTCCCCACGTCCCCACGTCCCCACGTCCCCACGTCCCCACGTCCCCGTCCCACTTTTAGTCACAGCCGAAAATTTGGTTATCGACGGTTTGAAATTCGCGCGGGCGATGTGCTCTTTCTTCTTTCTTTTCGTTTTCGGACGACTAAGGTTTTATACGGCGATTCCTTGACATTTGTGCGAGTGAAATGGCAGTAAGAATCGACGAAATCCGAAAGAAAGGGCAACGACCATTCAGGCCACAACGTCGGGAACCAGCCCTAGTAGTTTTGCAGTAGTTCGCCATAAACACTGTGTTTGTGGCGAACTACTGTTGTGTGTCACACGCCAGTGTCATGAATGTTGAATGGTCGGTCTTTGGAATGTTCTATGCCTATTTCAAGTCACGATTCCCACTAATTCCAAGGCGACCAGACAAACCTAGCAAGAATATACTTCGCTAGCTGCTTGACATGGAACCGTTGAATCTAGACTCATGCAGCTGTACGTACTGGATTCTGATCAGGGAGTTCAGAGACGGTGTTCGAGAAAGAGTTACGACCAACGCCAGCAGCATTAATCGATGAAGAATTCATGGCAGAAATAGAGGCCTTCTTCCTAACGCAAACGGAGTTCAACGAACGTTTGGAACAAAGGATGGCCGAACAGCTACATGTGGATTTAAGCAAAAGAGCGGGAAGATTCAAGACTTAAAGCGCCGAATAGCAAAAGATTGCCGAAGGAGTTTCGGTAGGTCACCTCACTGATAATAACCTGAAAGTATATGCCTTAAATTTTGTATAGAATATCCTTTCTTTTTCATAACACGTTTGATTGCTGATTCATTGAATTGAGATTCGCATCATACATCCCTCCCTCTGCAAGGACAGTCTTTACTTTTGCAGATGTACTCCCTTAGTAATTTCACGTCACGTTATTAATTTAAGGCCATTTAAAACAATACCAATGATAAGGAAAGGGGTATGAATGATATGGATCTCTGCATCCCTTTGACAGCTGAAGTCTATTGTACCCGGCCCCTTATTTGCCACTTATTTTTATATGCCTCGTTCTTCAAACAATACTGTTCCTAGAACACATTAGTGGCCCGGGTATGCTATAGTTACATATATCTTTTCACAAGCGATGTGGTGTGCAGTGGCAAGGTTTGGTGGAATACAAATTTCCTGACATGGTTACCGTATGCCTTCACTGTTGTCTCATGTCCAAACAATGTCACATGTCACAGCCTTTTGTACCAAGCTATTCACCAAACCTTGCCACTGCACACCACATTGCTTGTGCAAGGATATACTGTAACTATTTCATATGACATGATACAAAAAGGTATCTCACTTGTTCCAGTGTACTTGTCACTTTAATTTTTTTTTCTATGACATGGTATACCTTCTCTGGTGTCTCATAACAAAACAATGTCACATGTTTAGTACCTAAAGCCTTTTATACCAAGCCATAAAAAATAATTGTAACAAATCAGAATACAGGGAAGACAGTGAAATAATAACTGGATATGCAGCTTTATTCCACCAAACCTTGCTACTGCACACCACATTGCTTGTGCAAGGATACATGTCACTATTTCCTATGACAATTGGTATATAAAGCTTCTCACATGTTATTTGTCACTTGTACAGTGTATTTTGTTTGCATGTACATGTACAAGTGTATGCGAGCCTTTACAAAAAAATCCAATTGTCTTGTCGGGTATTCTATTGTAAAGTACTCACTGCATTACTAGCATTTCTCATGGAAGATTATACAGCTACTATACATGTACTTGTTGAGAGCTGGCTATCTAAATATACTGTACCAACCATTTTGTGATAGAGTTGATATTGTCAATATTTTCAATTTCTCCCCATAAAACCTTAAATTTTATTTGATAAGTACTTAGTGTACATGTAGCTCATATGGTAACAACACAAAAAGGACATCCTGGAGAATTTTTATTAAAACTTTTGTTTTAATAAGCAGTTTTCTGTATGATTGCTCCACTGCTTTAATTGGATATGGTAAAACTCACAACATCATGCTTTTAGTGCTTTGTGGCCAGGAACCCAAGAAAAAAGAGCAAATTATAGATGAAATACAAAAGTTGTTTTGAGTTGTAGCCATCAAACACTAATTCCATTTTAAAATCATGAGAAACTCAAGCTCAGTAACTATTATTGATTTTATTACATGCACAAAATGGTCAATTTGGAAAGGTGGACACTTGTTGGAGGCTGTCACAGGCTTCCAGATAAGTTTGCAATTCCTTTAGCTTCATTATTCAGTTTCACTTTCACCGGAGGATTGCTTATGAATGGCAAAGTGGTGTGTTACCTCATTCATTGAAATGTACATGTAGCTTATTCATTGATTGATTGATTGATTGATTGACTGGTGTGAATATTTTCCCGGGCCTATCTCAACCACAAGCTGCAGTGCTGAAGGGAATTTCTTGAGGTGCAAGAAACAGACAGTCCACTGATTGTGAATTGTGATGCAATTGCAAATTAATGTCTTTATGTCAATACTTGGGTAGAGTAGTGTCATTGTTATTCTGGATACACTGTATGAAATTAATCTTTTGACATGAACTGGGGTCAAGGAAATTTTTTTCAGGCATCCGGTAATTATGGCAGAGTCGAATGTTCAGGGCAACAATCAGTGATTACCTGTGCTAATATTAGGAATCGGTTCTCAATGATTTTTGACTAAAATCAAGAAAGGTTTCACAATCCTTTAAGTCTGAGAAAATTGTCAGTGATCTTTCAATACTAAATACATCAAACATAAGCAGTAACATGAGTTTAATTGATATCTTTCTAATAGACGTATCTGCACGTGGCATCAATAATTGAAAGATGGGTGTAATATAAGTACCACTCAATTACATGCAGTTAATTTGTTATAGTATACAAATCTGTAGTATTTTCCATCTGACCTGGTGGGTGGCACGCCTCATACAGTTCGATGTAATTTGTAAAGTAGGTCTAACCATGTAGTTAATTTGTCATATTGTAGTACACTAATTTGTAGTATTTTCCATCTGAACTGGCAGGTGGTGCACCTCATACAGTTCAATGTAACTTTTAAAGTAGGTCTAACCATGCAGTTAATTTGTCATATTGTAGTACACTACCGTAGTTATTCGGTTGTAAGGTGCACTCGGTTATAAGACGCACCCCAAACTTAGCAATTTAATTAAGCTAAGTTCTCAAACTGAAAATTATGTGAAAATGCTCGGTTATAAGATGCATCAAAAAATTGAGAGTTATCAAAAGGATGTGATGAATTTGAGAACAATTATCCTTACACAATTGGTATGCGAACTCTTTTTGTTAATGTAAACAAAGTGAAAAAGTCACATATTTAATGATACAGTGTATATGTAAAAACAAAAGCTAAAAGTTGACACCTGAAATGATAAACATACAACACATACACTTTTATTTGAACCTTCCGACTTAATAAATAGTGAGAATTCAGACTTCAGACTTCAAGTGAAAGCAAACGGCGAAAAACTCCCACCGAAAGTTATATTTAAAGGTGTTCAACAGCTGAATATCAACATGCCACCAAGGATGCAAATTTCAGTGCACAAGAAAGGCTGGATGAACGAAGAGGGTATGTTTTATCTTCACACTGTTTGTTCAGAGAAGAAACGTTTCATGCGAGCGACAAACATGATTCTCAGAATTCGAAACAAGGTTCGAATGATTGTATTGTTGTCATAGGTATCACGTTACTGAGCACGTGCTTTTAAGCATGTATGCAAATTTCCGTTTGTTTGCTTTTCTCTTGAAATTGTTTAGTGTTCTAAAGGTCTCTAAAAGTACTATTCCTTTTTTTAACTGACAACTAGTGTCCTTTTCTTGTGTTGTTTAAACTGTAGGTTCTTTTCAAATTGTGATCTTAAGATTTTGTTGCGCAAAAATACTTGGCTATAAGACGCACCCCAATTTTAGCACTAATTTGCCACCTAAAGACAGATTTTTCTTGAAAAAACCATGCGCCTTATAACCAAATAACTACGGTAATTTGTAGTATTTTCCATCTGAACTGGCGGGTGGTGCGCCTCATACAGTTCGATGTAATTTGTAAAGTAGGTCTAACCATGCAGTTAATTTGTCATATTGTAGTACACTAATTTGTAGTATTTTCCATCTGAACTGGCGGGTGGCGCACCTCATACAGTTCGATGTAACTTTTAAAGTAGGTCTAACCATGCAGTTAATTTGTCATATTGTAGTACACTAATTTGTAGTATTTTCCATCTGAACTGGCAGGTGGCGCACCTCATACAGTTCGATGTAATTTGTAAAGTAGGTCTAACCATGCAGTTAATTTGTCATATTGTAGTACACTAATTTGTAGTATTTTCCATCTGAACTGGCAGGTGGCACACCTCATACAGTTCGATGTAACTTTTAAAGTACATGTAGGTCTAACCATGCAGTTAATTTTTTGTCATATTGTAGTACACTAATTTGTAGTATTTTCCATCTGAACTGGTGGGTGGCGCACCTCATACAGTTCGATGTAACTTTAAAGTAGGTCTAACCATGCAGGTAATTTGTCATAGTATACTAATCTGTAGTATTTTCCATCTGAACTGGCGGGTGGCACGCCTCATACAGACTCAGTTCGATGTAATTTGTAAAGTAGGTCTCACCATGCAGTTAATTTGTCATATTGTAGTACACTAATTTGCAGTATTTTCCATTTGAACTGGCGGGTGGCGCACCTCATACAGTTCGATGTAACTTTTAAAGTAGGTCTAACCATGCAGTTAATTTGTCATATTGTAGTACACTAATTTGCCATCTGAACTGGCGGGTGGCGCACCTCATACAGTTTGATGAACTTTTAAAGTAGGTCTAACCATGCAGTCAATTTGTCATATTGTAGTACACTAATTTGTAGTATTTTCCATCTGAACTGGCGGGTGGTGCACCTCGTACAGTTTGATGTAACTTTTAAAGTAGGTCTAACCATGCAGTTAATTACATGGATGGCACCAGGATTTTTCAGTCTGGGTCCTGGGACCCGCATGTCCGGCCTAATTGGGGTTCCAAGCATTTTTTGGGGGTCCCAAAATCTTGCTGACTCTCTGCAAGAAAAAACGTATCTTATGAGAAAGAGAGAGTAACCAACTTTCTAGTCTTTTTCTTTGGACAGTACTGAGTACTGTAACTAGAGAGTTCTTTCTTCCAGCTTAAAAATCATAGATAACTTATTGCCCAAATTCCTTGTTTGCAACCATCCAAACTCTTTCAGCCAATTTTAGCCAAAAACTTTATGTAAAAAATTACCATGTTTTCAACCTTTCTCAGTTCAAGAAGTGTGAGCACTTGTATTTCTCATTCGATCAAACGATCAATGAGCAAACAAATGGTGGGAGCTCAAATAAGTTTATTATTATTATTTTTTTACATCTGCCGAAGCAACAGAATATACTGACAAAGCAAAGCAAGTTGTGTGAGTTAATAAAGTCAGTGTCTTGCGTCTTGGGACGCATTAAAATTTTGATGATGCATTTTTTGGAATTTATTTGCGTAAAAATGCACGATTTCTGCGTTAACGCGATCCCTGTAATTTGTCATAGTGATGATGATGATAATGATGACAGTATACTAGTTTTAGTATTTTCCATCTGAACTGGCTGGTGGCACTCCTTATACAGTTCGGTGTCACTTGTAAAGTAGGTGTAATCATGCAGTTAATTTGTTATAGCATTTTAATTTGTAGTATTCACCATCCATTTGAACTGGCGGATGGCACGCCTTATATGGTTCGATGTGACTTGTAAAGTAGGTCTAAACATGCAGTTAATTTGTTATAGCATACTGTGAAGCATTTTCCATCTGGTTCTGTAGATAAACGTGTTTGAAGAACTTAGATTCAAGTACACTACCATCGGAACTTGCTTTCAAACAATGCTTAACAAAATGTTCACCACAGTTTGTGGTTGGTGCATCATTGGTGTAAGTTGTTTGATAATGGTATTGGGCGCAGTTCAGGTACCAAACCTAATAACTTAAATCAATTACATGAAAATACAATGTAGCATATGAATCAATGTGAAATGGCTGAGTCATTCTCCTAGCTGCTATTTCAACTTTCAGGCAGGTTCGATTTAGATACTGAATTTTTCTTATATGGAAGTATACTGTGCATATACTTGTGACGTATTATATGGCAGTTATTATGTTGTTCTAAGGTCAGCCTAAGTTTTTATTAATTCCCAATCAAATGTTTGGTATCTGAACTCAGCCTTAACCTCTCCGTTGGCTTTAACATTGCCAAGATATTTTGTTGTGCTTTTGGGATTCAAAATGAGCATTCATCCAAATGAATTGTTGTATTGGCAAAAACAAAAGCTATTGTATTTGAGGCAAAATGAAACCGCTTCTCCAGATTACATTGCCAAAGTACTACATGTATAGAAAGGCAAAATAATTTCAACAATTTAAAGAGATGACTAATAATTGACAGAGGCCTTTGATATACCTTATATTATTGTGCTCCGAACTAAACAATGTAACTAATTAAAATTAATTTAGGATTTAAATACCTGTATATCTATCATAATTAGGAACTTACTGTCACGCAAGTCAATTATTTATTAAGATGAATAATAATTTGCTGCTAGTTGTATTGCATTAGGTTGTTACTAATTTCTGCATCAGGGTACAGTGTCTGTCTCGGCCACGAATTTGAAGAAAAACGTTGAGTAATTCTATCATCTTATTTACCTTACCTACATTCATTTGCATGTAACATTTGTATTTCAGGTGTATTATGAGAATGGATTATTTTCGGCATTAGTTTCTAAGGAATAAGTCACCTTTGAGTTCCATTGTATGGAGGCACTGTCTAAAGGGCAATAAAATAGCTTCATGAATATACTGCAAATACTGTATGTCCATCCCAAGTTTCAGAGCTATTTAATTAATTGCCATCTCAATGTGCACTTGTATTATTAATAGTCAAAATTGAGAATGAGACATTTTATTGCATATGTTTAGATAATTAAACCTGCTTTATTTTATTGTTGAAATGGTTGTTGCAGTATTCAATCAACAGAGATTCAAGGGTATGTCATCTTCCATCTCAAGGAAAATGCCAAACAGATTCTTTGATTACATTTGCTAATTTGAGAAAAAAAGTGATGGAAAAGCATTCACCTCTGGCCTAATTAAAGAACAGTGGTGTAAAATCACATTTTAATCATTTTGCTATTACAAGCAAAACTAATGTTTTGGATCACATCTGTTATCTTGACCAAAAGCTACAAGTATATTGTTCACATTTGCTACTTTCAGCAAAAATGATATTGTTATCACATTTGCTATAGTGAGCAAAAACATAATTGTATTTTTTGATCACAGGGCTACCCGAGCAAATAGTCAAATTTCCTATCGTAAACAAGCATGAAAACCTGGTTCTTTGACTGCATTTGGTATGCAGAGCAATTATGTGAAAAAAGTGGTACATTTGGTTACATTTAATATCTCGAGCAAATTTCTCCAAAAATACATCCTTGAACACATTTGCTTTCCTGAGCAAAACCCTGCAAAACTACACGTTTGGCCACATTTGCTATTCTGAGCAATCTCTGCAAAAATTCATAATTGAAGACATTTGCTGCTCCGAGCAAACGGGTACAAAAACTAATATTTTCTCGCTTTTACTTACCTTGTAAAAAGGTGCAATGATGAAAGTTTGATCAAAGTTACAACTTCAGGAAAAGTACTTGCAAAATTTTAGTTTTAACATCATGTTTACTACCCCTCGAAATGTCACAAAAAATACCATGTTATCCGTACTTTTACTCACAACAGCAAATTTAAAACAAATGTGGCATTTACGAGCGTTGCCATGGGTGGAAAAACTGTGGCAAATGTGATCTTTGCTTTTCAGCAAATCTAAGGAAACGTGCACAAACGTAGCATTTGCCATGCCTATATGTGAAAATCCGTTTTTTCGTCCAGTGATATATAATGATCAAGACGAGTGGCTAAAACTATCTACAAACTGGTGAAAAATATATTAATAATTACGTGACACGCTAAAGTTAAAGGACTTGCTTATAAATCTATTTCTGTGAAACGATCATTCATAAACAGCATACCTTCACCCTATTTAAATCTTGATTAAGGATATCTGAGAAATTTGACGGCTGCTTTTGGCTTGCTCATTTGACGGCTGACGGTAAAATCATTGCGTTTTTGACAGTTTATAGCTATAAAAAAAATGCGAAAAAACTTTTCTTAAAAACATTTAAGAAAATTTTAAAAACCGTTAAAAATACACCTTTAATAAGATTGCCATCACTTTACAGCCAGTTTTTGTGAAAAAATTGCAGCAAGATCTTAACCTCATGCCTGGAATCTAAGACATATGGTATACATATATAGCTAGTCTGTAAGAATAAATTACTAGGTTTGATTTAATTATTTCAAGAAGTAAAATGGTAATTTTAATAGTGTGATGTGGTGTTTACATATTTGCAATTACATTAGTTGAGCAGAGGTTAATTATATGCAACATAAAATTAATTTATTAAGTTAAATTCAACATACTAGTGATAACTAAACTTGGTATGCTAGTTACTTTTAAAAAATCAACATTTCAATTTCACGTACCTTTTTCTTCCATTCCTTGTCTTGTAGGTCTTGCCACAAAGGTGACGGCAAATGTTATAGCCAAACTCATTTCTTTCTTCAGTGGTGTTTGGTACTTTTCCATGCCAAGTTCTTTCATGACTTAAGAAAAAAAATGTAAACAAACATTTACAGCAATAAACTATGGACTCCAGTTCAGTACTGTGACTGACATAGTCTCCTGCCAACATGCTATTGTAATGCAGTACTGCTGTAACAATTACTTAAATGCGCTGGTTGTTTAAATATGAATTTCCTCTTTCCTTAAGTGATGCAAGCTTTGAAAGATGACACCCCATTAAAATTGGCGGGCTTCGACTTGCACTCGGATTCATCATTGATTTTGGGGGGAGGGGGGTACTTTTCATTGTAGCGTTTTCTTCGATCGTTTACATTTAGATCTGGTTTCCTGTCATGTATTGAGCCTCTTCAATAGCCGAAAAAGCCATTGTGTCTCCTACTAGGTTACACTCACGCATGAATTAAGAATAAAGGGCACGAATCTAAAAAAAAGGAACTGGGCCACCAGCTGTCCGCTCATAGTCATAAGCTTTTGAGATGTAAATTTTAGTTTTCAGCACCTTTTTAGATTAAAAGACACGAGGAGCATTTAGGCACGTGCACCTTAATTTACACAATGCCATCTTATTGCCCTCCAACTACTCTATACGATGACTTGTAGTCGCTAGTTTTATGGAAAACTGACTTACAAATTCCGGCCTTTCTATTTCCCCTTATCTCCCTGTTCTTTTGGCGAGCAAGGGCTAGAGTTTAAGACCGCGGTCGTTTTCATTCTGATTGCATTTTGGAGGGAAAAGTCATGAAAGCTCTTCGCGTTAGATAGCACTCCATGCATTTAATTGCACCACCTGTTTTCCTGAATAAATTTTAGAGCAAGTACCTATATGCATAATATTAAAAGAGAGTTAAATAAAATAACCGAACTCATTGTCCGATTAGTGTTTATTCTCGTTTTACTCATAGATATAGAAATAATTGGCGTGTAGACTTTCTGAACTGATTAAGAACTCGACCAAAATAATAAATCCAGATTCACAAGTACTAACATTTAAATGAATATTATGCCAAAGAAAAGGAAATAACATTTTTCAAAAGGGGTAATCATGTCCACCGACATCTGTCGTTCCTGTTGCGAGCTGCGGTCAATCATCATATGGATAAGGACAAAATGGAACCTAATCAAATTGTTGACGTCACAGATAAGTTGAAGTTATCAAATTTAACACTTCCTTTTATCAATAATTAATGACTTCGTCCCAAGGAGGTTCGCGCAAACCGACACCTTTGCATCTGCTGGAGGCGCGGAACGGCACAAAATGTTGATCACATTGTCTTGGGTATTTGTCTTCACTGTCAACACTTTTAGCATTTCGAAGGAAGATCCAGTTTCTCGCAATTTTTTAGTGGAGGTTCTTGAAGAAAAGCTGGCAAGCTCAGACTCTGAGGAGGATTCACGTACTTCCGATCCTACTGTTTCGCATTGCCCCGAAAACCTCTTTGCCTCCTGTATGTTACTTCCCCCATTTGTTACGTGGAATCTGACATCAATTAAAAATCAGACTCGTGAAGGCAATGGAAGCGTTTATCAAATAGACGGCATTTTGCCCTACATTTTGAAACTTGGTCTTAACATATGCTGCGCCGCACACGAAGAAAACGAAACTGTTGTCAGTTATCAACACCATCCTGTGCATGATAAGTCAGAGTTGCACAAAGCCATCATGAAGGATGAAGTTCACATTATATTTCCAGTCCAAAGCGACGATGATAAGAAATACAAAAATTATTTTCCCTATCTAAAGCTTTTCGAATCTCCCGGCATCGTTCTTATAAGAAGTCAAGACTCCATCAGCAGAGGAATTCAAAACTGGAGCGCCGCTCTTCGCAGCTGTTGGCCGATCGTTGTGTTAACACTTTTGCTGTCTATTGTGGCGGGAGTATGTGTCTGGGCATTGGTAAGAGATCACGTTTGTTTACAGGTTTCAAACACTCTGTGCAGGTATCGATTACAAACCAATACTTCTCACAAACATGGCTTCATCAATTACAATGTACATAGACTGTGTTAGGTTATGCAAAGAAGTCCAGTCAAATGCAATACTCGAAAACCGACGTCGTTTCGGTTAAACTTGAGCCTTTGCTCAAATTTGAAAAGCAATTTTCATAAAATAATCCTCTGAGGGTTAGCACTGCTCTCATTTATTCGGCAGCGTCTCAAAAACAGATCTTCACTTTTTGATCATGAATTGTCCTGGCTCCGGTCATCAAGAAATTAAACAAACACTTAAAACTGTAGAGCGCGAGTGTCTTTCTCGAGCTTTAAGACACCTTTTTCGTTGCAAACGTTGACATTTGAAAGGTGAGTCAATCGCTGGAGCAAACAGATCCGCTTTCTCTTTTCGCATTTTCAAGAAAGATAAAGAAAACAGCGGTTAATGAAAAAGGGAAGCCTATATAATTATACTGGCTAAAAAATACTGTCTCCCGGCGTGAAAGTGATACTTGAACTAAGTCTCTCAAGCATATTTAGGACTCGTTATTTAAAACTTACAAATGGATTGCTTAGTGCGTTTATCTATTCATGGCATCACATCGTACATAAAATATTTATCATTGAAAATCGTCTTTGGAGTGCAATACATTAATTGCGCATTCTTAATTAACATGGCAGACAGGCGACAACTCCGGATATGATTTGCCAGGAAAAAGGACATCAACAAGGAATTAACAACAGAAGAGGAGAAGAATTTTCGACAAGAAATACATAATCTCAAAGAAATTACTTTGCTTCTTCGTAAGACAAAATCATAGCAGAGAAAATTTTCAGGTGGAATATTTCATTTTAATATAAATACTCTTTCTAAGAACGTCTAATTTTGGGGCTGCATGAGGCTGAACGCTCTAACTTACTGTTTTGTGATTTTGGTGTAAACCGTTCTTAACATGTTTTTAATGTCATGTGTTATACTTAGTTCGACTACAAACTGAGTTGTTATTCAGGTATCATGCAACCAAGAAAATCGTATGGTTAATATAAACAAATGAGAAAAATAGAGACTCTCAGCATTGGGTATGTTCTTAATATTTTGGTTAACCTTAGGCAAAACGTTCTTATAAAAAAAGAGTGTACTAGTAGAATTACTTATTTTTCTCTTTCCCATTGTTTGTAGTAATAATTAATTACACATCTTATTAAAAGCCCGGGGGGGAAATGGCTTCAGCATTTGCTTCAAGATCCGTTCGATTTTGTTGAACAGCGATGTTGAAATCGTTTGTCCCCTTCACTGGCGAAAAATGTCTGCGCATGAGTCGCGCGATAT
>NC_090885.1:57863966-57866466 GCF_036669925.1 Montipora capricornis
TTGGCATGTTTCATTCTTTCCCACTGTAGAAATAATTCAAATTGTCATTCCAGTTACGGCGACAAGACTCCGAAGTCATTGGTAGCACAGTTGTTCTCTGTAATATGGATAATGATTGGTATTACTCTTTGTTCAATGCTGACTGCCACTCTATCCAGTGCATTTACAAACGTAACCGTGGATTACTATGGAGTCCTTTCTGGCAGAAAGGTATAAATAAAAGAGATTATCCTTAAGCGATACCAGAAATAGCTTTTACTGTGATCTTCCCTTTATTCTACTAGCAGACCATTTTACGCCCAGTCTGTCGAGCCTGATGAAAATAAAAAACAACAACAACAAAACCCAAAACAAAAAAACAAAGGCAGACGAAAAATGGCCGTGCGAAATTAATCTTGGACATCTTGTCATGGGGACAGTTTAATCATCAAACAGTCCCAGGTTTGAGTTCTGTATCCATGCACTTGAGTTGTCTTTTAAAATATACATGTATTACTATTTCCCTTAATCCATATCAAACTTTCAGTCTTCTAAATTAACGATATTATTAAATTCAGAGCAAATGAGGAATTAATGATAATCGTTAATTTATAGGTAGAGAATGGGTTGTTAAAAACATAGCTGCTAGTGATCTCGTGAGTGAAAATCAAGAATTTCAAGCTAGGAGGAGCTTTTCAAAACGGAAAGTACTGACTTAATTTACTTGCTTCGCAGATCGGGGTGGTAAAAGATAGCATTGCACTGCAGAAAGCAGTAGAGCTTGGGGCTAGCATAGAAGGTTTGTATTATAATTGTACTTATGCCAACTCCTTCCTTACCTTATTTCTTCAAAGTGATTCCGTCATTCCTCTACAAGTTTAATTGTTTAGTTTATTATTCAATCTTCAGTAGTCTTCTATCCTTTGTCTATTACTCCAAAGCCATTTTTTCTTATAACAACTAAACTGATGGCGCAAAACATAAGAACCATCTTTATTCCGATTAGGAATTTGTGATTAGGTATTGTTATATTGATATTGTTCTTTTGTTTTATGGACATCAATCATTTCGGATATCGATCCAGTACATGAAACACGAGCCACCTCCTAAGACGTCTTTTTAATCTTTTCCAACTGTCATTAGTCTTTAAAGACCTTGATGAAGTACACAACGCCTTGGTCAACAAGTCAGTAGACGGAATGTTGGAGGAGGTATTTGCAGCAAAAGAATATCTCGCACTACACGAAAATTCGTCGCTCTCTATGATTCATTTTTATGAAGAGAAGCATGGATATGGAATCGCATTCAAGTCAGTTGTTAAAGCTGATTTTGGATCGATTTGGAATTGCATGTCCTTTGTCTCTTCATTCATCGGTAAAGACGAATATGCTTTCCTTAGGGATCACATTCACAGAGCTAAGGTGAGGAAATTAAAGTGTCAAATATATGTAATTTCCCGCTCCTTTTTGATTATGTGATTTCATGCACATAAGGCAACGTTTTTCCTACATTAAAATCGTGAGTTGTAGTTGTGTAGAAATTACTGTTTTCACGGCAATGCACAAAATACACTTGCTTTGCGCAGAAGACTGGTTAAGACTTAATCCCTACGTGAAAGAACTTGAAACTAGAGGTCAATGAGAGAGCACAAATAAAACTCATCGTGTCGCGTGGATCTTCCGTTAAAATCTTAACAAACTTGAATACCAACGTCTTCCTTTCCCGATCGCGTGCAGTTCACCAAACGCCATTCCATTGACGGAGGGTGTAAAGCGCAGCTGCGGGTTGCAGCTGCCAGTTCTTCGAAAAACGTGGCTATCCTGTCTTTGTGGTCGAAGCGAGCCATCATCGCGCCCAAAAATTTGATCGACACTCAGCACTACAAACGTCACAAAAAAATAAGAATGACAGAATTTCATTCACCCGCACTTTCCATCCTCATAATCACGCAGTCGAAAACATCATTCTTAATAATTTTAAATTACTCCAAAATGATTCCGAGACTGGTAGAATCTTTTCGCGACCTCCACTTTTTTCATTCAAACGCGACAAAAACGTAGGCAACTTTTAGTTAGAAGCGCGCTCAAAACTGACGAGCAACCTGACACTTTCAAATGTGCGCGCTCACGATGCAAAACTTGTCTTTTCATTCTTAACACTAGCAAGATATCGGGACCCAAGCGATCTGTTAAGATCACCTATCGTTTCACATGTACCTCCGCAAATGTCATTTTTTGCATAACCTGTACGTTATGCAATAAATTATACATTGGCGAGACAGGTAGACGACTAGGCGACCGATTCCGCGAACACCTTCGCGATGTTGAGAAAAATGATAAAGGATGTGCACATCTAAGCAATAAATTATACATTGGCGAGACAGGTAGACGACTAGGCGACCGATTCCGCGAACACCTTCGCGATGTTGAGAAAAATGATAAAGGATGTGCACATCTAAGCCAGTCGCTCGTCATTTTAATCTCCCTAACCACTCCAAGAAACACATGGCTATCTGCGCCTT
>NC_090885.1:57871466-57913966 GCF_036669925.1 Montipora capricornis
ACTACATGTACAAGTAACACCATAACACCTAAAATCTAGGAACAAAATTATTGTCTTCAATAACACAGTATTTCAATTTTGATGCACAATGCAAACATAACCCTTTAGAGGATGGAGATTGTGTTAAAGACTACATATTTGAGCTGAAGAATGAAAAATTTTGAGGTTGAAGATCTTTGCGGTTGCACATGCTTCTTTAGTAGATCTTCAACCTCAAAATACATGTAAAGTACTTCATAGACCTTTTTCAAAATGGCAGCCAAATAAAATGTTCTTCTGTTTTAAAAATTAGCCTTTCTAGCCTTGCTGTAACGAGCAAATCTCAAAAGAATTTTTGTTTCAAAATGAGTTCAGTAGGTCTTATAACATAAATAGAAAAGAATGAAAAAGTGGTCGCCATTTATGAAAGTGGACTACATGTATGGTCTTCACATCCAATGTTAAGCCCTGGCCAAGAAAGAGCGAGAGTTGATGAGAGTTGAAACTCTCGCTCTCATTTGGCCAGGAGCTCATGGCTCTTGGCTCTTGGCTACTCATAGACTCTCGAGAGCTCTCATTGAATTTGAACCTTCTCAAATTTTTCATGACAGCTCATTTGGCCGTTACACGAGAGTTTGAGCAGGAGTTTTGCGGTCAGCAGTTTTCCCAGCAGGCTCAGATAAAAAATTAAAAAATTATATTGCATCGGATTTGGGAACCGAGGACAACACCAAAGCTGAATAATTTATACCTGCTGGTTAGTCGCCATGTTTTCGTCAGGAAGGATTTTCCCAGGGTGGTTCCCAGGTTCTCTCTTTTGTTTGCATGTGAAATGCGCGACAAACTGTCGCTCTGGTTTGGCCATCTCTCGATCACTCTCTTTGACTCTCAGCTCTCGTCAGCTCTTGCTCTCATTTGGCCAGGGCTTTACAATGTAATTTGCTTCATAGAGTGTGGATGGGAATCCCATGGTCTTTGTTTTTTTTGATGCATTCAGTTTTTCAAGAGCATCATTTCGTGCAGCCGTCAAACCCAACAATACCGGTACCTCTTAGATGTATTCACTCTCTTGTTTCACCATTGCCCTTCATCTGTATTCTACTTGTAGAAGTTTTTGACAATCTTTATCTAATATCTCAATTTATAAGTTATGGCAAAGTGATGACAGGTCAAATCACAGTAACACTTTTGCTCTCTACACTTTGCTTCAAGGCCTTTTTCTTCAACTGTACATATGAACTGAACTTAAGTACTTTCCATGTGATAAAAATTCTGTGGTGTAGTCATTCTGCACAGCAACTCTTTTACAATTAACTCTTGCTATGAGAAACTTATTCCACTAATGAGACAATGCTTAAACACCACATTTTGCTATGATGCTGTGGAAGAGTGTCCAATTCTTCATCAGTCAGACATCGGGTGATTTAGCTGTGGCTCTTGTAATTTCAGATGACTTTGAATATCAGAAACTGCTGTAACAATCTTCATAAGAAGAGAGTAGAGAAAGTTGCTGTCTTATGGAATAAATTTTTACCGAAAGCAATTCTACATGTACATGTACAAGCAGTCTACTTTAAGACAATGCAATAATTCCAAGTTTTCTTTATGTTATTGTGATATGAGTGCTTTTACCAATCTGCCATTCCTGATTCCTTGGAGGGAAGGATAGATAGGATCTTGACTTGTAGAAAAATGTTTTTTTTTTTAATTAAGTAAAGTGGTTCAAGGTGAGACGCATACATGAGTAGATGCCTTCAGTAGTTGATGTACTTTATGTTAAGAATTTTAAGTTTTTAAGGTAAAGGAGGATAGATGGCATCTTGATTTACAGAAAATTCCTGTTAACTTAGAAACTTTGCCGTAGACAGTAGTAATGTAGTGTATCCAAGGCAGGTTTTCATTTATAACAATTCCAAGGACTTTTTCTTCCTTTCCGTGAGCAACAGGTAATTTTTTTTTTATGGGTATCTTCTTCGGAGGGGTTAATCTGTCTAAGTCATCTATGCCTTACTGATAGAATTTTGGTAATAATTTTGCAGATCACTTTAAAACTTCCCTGGGCATTGGAGAGGACAGAGGATTATATTATCAAAATCCTTCCACAAGAGCCAAAAAGAACTTGTTTAAATGCCTTTACCAATTCTATCCATTTCCGCTGGCATACTTCTAACACCTGGCAAATGATTCTTGACAGTCTCAATTTTAAAAAAAGTGAAGTAGTTAGGGGTAGTTTCTAATCATACCTGCACAACAGGGTTGACATTGGAAGTCGACAGCGCCCTATTTAGAAAGGTTAAGGAAATTTTTAATTGCTCTTTTTTACCCTGGGACACATTTTGATGTAAGGGGGTGAGTGGTGAAGCCTTCTGTATTATTGGTTTTAGCCTTAATTAATTAACTCTTTAATTGACAGTATTATTTGTGTGTGAATGGTCTTGTATTATTTTGATTTCCTACTTACATCGTCAAATCATCTATCTTATTGTACATCATGTATCTTGTGCCTTCCCTCAGAGGTCTGTTCTTGGACCTGTGCTAGTTTTCTATTGTTTATTATTTACTGAACATCTCATTTATTTGACCTAATGAGCCTAACATCTACTGGTAATCAAAGAATAGGCCACTTCGAAAAATACCATAATACTCTTTGTTTGTTCCCCCACATTTTGCATAAGCATTGTTTCCAGTTTCTCCTGGAACTTACAATAGTCCCAAGAGAAAACAAAAACAATGCTTATGCAAAATTTGGGGGCACAAACAAAGAGTATCATGGTACATGTATTTCCGAAGTGGCCTATAGTAATGATTTTAAATAATTAGTGTGTAATTGAATAATGGGGTTTTACCTGTTTAAGAATGATAGCAGTCAGCATCCTTCACTCCAAAAACCCTGTCTTAATTTGATGATGATGATAATAATAATAATCATCATAATAATAATAATCATATTAATAATAATACTAATACTAATATTACTACTACTACTACTACTACTACTACTACTACGACTACTAATCATCATCATCATCATTATCATCATCATCGTCATCATCTTGAAATTGAGATCGAATGGATGCATGGGATGAAAACCAAAACAGTGCCAGTGGTGATAGCAGCCCTGGGACTTGTAAAGAATACGATAACCAAGATCCTGGGTATTATCCAAATCAAAGGCCTACAGAAGATCAAACTGCTTTGAACATCACATCTTATCCATCAAAAAGACTTCTAATGCATCCTAAACCTGGGCCCAAGAATTGGCCCGGTTATTTGCTCTATCATGGCTTCAGATAAAAGGAAATTCATAATAATAATAATAATTAATAATAATAAAAATAATAATAATAATAATAAAATTATTTGGTTATGTAACAAACTACAGCTCAGCAATATTGCTGGAGATCATCATCATCATCATCATCATCATTATTATTATTCTATCTCCTTTAACTTTATGCCGATTTACAACACAATAGCCGAGCCCATTCCTTGGGCCTAGGGCTAAAATGAGGTAGAAGTCTATCTTACTTGATGGAGAGTGTCTTTCTTAGGATGTGAGATGTTCCTAGCAGTGCAATCTTCTGTAGATCACTAATTTTGATGTTACCCGGGATTTGTTTGGTGTATTTCTCCAAGCCCTTTTTTATTAGTCCCAACGCTCCAATCACAACTGGGATCGTTGTGGCCTTCATGCCCCACATTCGCTCAATCTCGATTTCGAGGTCTTTACATATTGACAGCTTTTCAGTAGGGATGGACATATCAATGAGTAGGCAGCTTTTCTCCTGTTTGTCTTTTATTACAATGTCTGGTTTGTTGGCTTTTATCTCACGGTCTGTCTGTATTGGTATATCCCACAAGATTGTGATGTTGTCTCTTTCTGTTATCTACAATTTTAAACTATATATTGAAATTATTTACAGATTTTAAAAACGAAATTATATGTTCACAATAGAAAACTATTTACGATAGAATGACAAAGCTAACCAAAAATCTAAGCCTAAAATTATGAGTACAGATGTAGGCCAGCTACAGCGAGAGTGAAGTCTTCTGAGACCTCGCGTGATTTGAAAGGATATCTAGAGCCTCTTACTCATCTGTGTACAGTTCTTAATATAGCAAATGAGAGCTGTATTCGTAGCCAGGAAATAACGCTGGTGTAGGGTTAATTATTCTTGCTCGAAAGCTTATTTACGAGTTCTTAAAAAGTTCTGACAGTCGAGTCCCATGCCCCCTTTTGTACCAAACACGAGTGGTGTAAAAGTTCCCATCTCTACATCCATCACTCTCTGGTTGTATTTCCTCGTCTTCTCGTTTTCTTGCTCTATGAAGATCGTAGATGTGTGCTGGCCCTGGTTGGACCGGGATTTAACATGCGTTACACGTACATCAAAGAATGCCGTTACTCCTGGTATCCGAAAACCTCCTGCCTTCATATCCAGCCACGCTTCTCGTCTGATAACAGTGAACTGAAGGTTGAATACTTCATTGTCGAGTGGTTGCAGGAGTGGCTGTCTCCACATTTCTGCAAACTTTACTGATGTGTGATGTCAGAAGATCTCGGATAGTATCATGTCTCTGAGCTATAAAACCTCCCTTCTTGCATGAGAACGCATGGTTGACAGTAGACGTTTCTCCACAAGCATAGTAACTAGGGAGATTAGGCAGAGGGAGGTTGTAGCGAAGGCAAAGGGAGTCCCTAAACTCCTTCTTATTCAAAGGCAGACCGTGTTGTTCGATTGGAATAGCGTTCAGCCACGAGCTGGCTCCCTTGTCCCTTGTCTGCTGCACCGCTTGGAGTAGATCAGGAGATAACGATTCGTCAATCCTATCAATCCGGGACTTTGCGGCGCTCTCTTTTGAGCATTGATTTCACGTTTCTCTTCCTCCATCAGCTCTCGTGCTGGAATGGTGGAGCTTTGAATAACAATAGAATTGACCTGTGGTGCTGTTATATCAAGCGAGGCATTGAACTGCTCCGATCTTTCGCGCTTAAGATCGGGAATCCGTTCCCGCCCTGCGTAGGTGATAGATTGACAAGGTCCTTAAGTTCTTCAGGGAGAGGCTCCACTCGTCCGAATAATGAAGGAAGAAAGGAAGTGTAAATCACTTCTTCGATGGGGTCCACATATTCTTCAAACGATTCGATGGTGCGCAAGTAATAAGTGAATTTGGATTTAAATCCTTTATTATTATTATTATTATTATTATTATTATTATTATTATTATTATTATTAAGCTATTGTTGTCATTGCATGACTATAGATTGTTTTCACGTGACGTCACCGATGCCGTGTTGGTGTCCCTAAACTAAAGAACGGCTGCTGTTTTGGTGTCCCCAACTAATCCATCGGGAATTGAGCTCTATTATCATGCAAATGTTTTCTTTTGTTTCGGTGGAAAAACAAGGTTACTGATCACGTGATATGTCCAGAAATGCCTCGTAATTAGATGCACGCGGATTTCACTGAGCATCACAAAGTCTCTCCCAACTTCAACATGACTTGTGTCTCCAAACATAGACAATGAACGTTATGAAGTGTCCCCTAAATGCGGCTCCTCAAGTAAGGATAAACAACTGAATTTACCAGAAGGCTATAAATAACACTAACCTCTTTACCTTTACCTTTACCTTTACCTTATTGTTGGAAATGCATGTAGATAGAGGGTTACTTCGTGTTGGTTGTCGAAATTGGGCGTGCATTTAATTACGCACATTTCTTGACATAACAGAGACCTAATTGTTTTATTCCTCATAGTGGGAGTGGAATAATTGTTTTATTAAAAACGCCCGCAAAATTATGGCTAAATCTTCCCTACTTTATTTTGTAAAAACAACAAAACTGATGCGTACAGTTACTGATATTTGTAGAGCATAGTAGAATAGCTCATACACCATAGTGGCTAAGCCAAGCAAAGCTCTAGAAATGTATCATCCAATGATCTAGTTTTTAATAAATATTGTCATTAAAAACTAGATCATTGGATAATGCATTTCTCGAGGTTTGATTGGCTTAGCCATCACGGTGTATGAGCTATTGTACCATGCTCTACAAATATCCGTAACTGTACGGTGTAGACATCAGTTTTTTTACAAAATAAAGTAGAAAAGATTTATCCATAATATGTGCCCGTTTTTAATACACGTGTTAATAATACTCGCGCTGTTGGATATGATGTGATTATAGCCAAGTTGGCGCTACGCTATCAATCATCTCATGTCCAACGCACTCTCGTGGAGTAATTGTTAATTATTATATACTTAACAGAATATCGTGTTTCTGATTGGTCAATGACGAATGCATAAGTAGGTTATAGAGTGCAATACGGAAGTTGCTATGGGAAATACAGCAATTGAGTGATTATGTTGAGTACATAAGTTCAAGTTCAAGTTCATTTTATTCACACTTGTTCAACTACAGTACAACAACAATAAGAGTAAAAAAGAAATGAAAACAGAGCTAGCTATACATTGAATTAAACATAACAAAGAAGGAAAGTGTGTTGCAGCCAAAAAGGAGCCAAGCTGGAGCTGAGCATCCCACTTTAGGTGCTCGTCAATAAAGACACCCAAGTATTTAATCTGGGACCTTTGTTCTATGCTACAAACTGTTATTCTGATATTTGTTTTCTTCTTAGGTGAAGTAATTATAATGTAATTTTTCTCCGTAAAATTAATGGATAGCATATTTGCTGCACAAAATTTTAAGGCCTTTCCAAGTTCTTCATTAACAACTGATTCTAATTGTTCGGGATCTTTGGAAGAATAAAACATTTGTATCATCTTCAAAAATCCTAAAAGTTCATTTCATCGAGGACCTAGGCAAATCATTAGTATACATGTACAATAGAAAGAGCAGTGGACCTAGTGTCGATCCTTGAGGCACGCCACATGTACCAACTTTGGCATATTGTTTACGATTAGTTATTCAGTCTGAAAACCATGCATGGGGAAGTCGTCGGATCCCATATGTGTATAGTTTTTCCAAGAGAATATGGTGGTTAATTGTATCGAAGGCCCTGGAAAAGTCAAAAAAGATACCACATGTTATTTGTTGATCGTCAACTGCTGATTTTAATTTCTCCACAGTTTCTAGAATAGCATATTCAGTGGAATATCCCTTTCGAAAGCCAAACTGGAAGTTAAAGAGTAGACATTCTTTTTTCTAGAAAATGACACAAGTTGGTCATATACTAGTCTTTCCAGTACTTTACTAAAGGGACTTCATTTGTATATCATCTAAGTATAGATCTTTGTTAAATTTAGAATAGTCTCGAAAGTATTTTTTATTACTATTATTCCGTATAGGTGGGGTTCTAACTATGCAGAAAATTGGGCGATGATCTGTTATATCAACTGTCAGAATTCCTGCTGTAAAATGTTGTAAACAATTTGTATATATACATATATATATGATCAGTGAGCGTTGCTGTATGATCAGTAAGCCTAGTAGCTTTAGTAATGATCGGCAAGATGTTATTAGCATGAAGCATATCTAAGAACTCTTCAGTTTGAGTATGTTTCAGGAAATTTATATTCCTATCTCCAAAGATGTAAATTTCGTGTATATTGGGATTAATTGTTTTAATTATATCATTCAGTTGGTTGCGAAACTGTTCTAAATTACAAGTGGGATGCTTTCAAATACAGCCTATTATCATCTTCTTTTTATCTTCACCAACATCAATTTCTGCCCAGCAGGATTCAAGTGCTAAATCAAATTTAATATCAGGCCTACAGCTGTAGGTACAGCTTTAAGAACATCAGCTATGTATAAAGAAGCTCCGCCTGCGTTTGTTTGCGAGTCCGTGTGAAAAAATTATAGCCTCTGATATTAACACGAGAAATAGATTTCTCACCTGGTTTAGTTTTAGTAGTAATTCCAAGTATATCCAGCTTGGAGTCAAGGGAGCATAAGGGCCGATTTACACGGTACGACTTTGTCGCATGCGACAACGGCTTACGACAGGCCCACGACATGATTTGCGATTGTTGTGTACGTCAGAAAAAATGTCGCAGCATTTTAAAACATGTCGTACCGTGTAAATCGGCCCTAAGAGTTCTTCCCATAGATTCAGGACGTCGCACCGGCATCGGGTTTAAACCCCGTTGAAGTCCTGAATTTTTCAGGCTTCTTAACGCAATTGCAAAAATTGCGTTCATAACTGCGAGGATCATAGCTTCATTTGATTTCATATCCGCAGTTCATATATGATCCATTTCATATATCATTTCATCGTTGATTAATTCCTCACGGGAACATTGGAACCCACAAATGACCAGCTCCCAACGTCAGTGGCTTCATAGCTCAGTTGGTTAGAGCGTCGCACCGGTATCGCGAGGTCACGGGTTCAAACCCCGTTGAAGTCCTGAATTTTTCAGGCTTATTTACGCAATCACAAAAATTGCGTTCATAACTGAGAGGATCATAGCTTCATTTGATTTCATATCCGCAGTTCATACATGATCCATTTCATATATCATTTAATCGTTAATGTATAATATGTAGACTCAACCGAATGTCGCGTTTCTGATTGGTCAATGACGAATGCATAAATGGGTTATAGAGTTCAAAAGAGGTCAGAGAGCGATGGAGAATTTTGTGCAGTATATAACAAGCAAATAAATATATTGGTTTAGTTTTAGCAGTTGATTTTCTTGTTCAAAAACATCGATCGCGACTCCGAGTTTCATGCTTATCGCGAAGCAATCATCAGGCGACTGTTCAAAAATAACGAACTCGATCTTGGACATTTGAAAATGAGGAACAATGCACCTTGCTGGTGCACGTGACACATCTTTTATCAGGCAATTATACTGTTCAAAAGGAATTCCAACATTTGTTGGAATTCCTGCAACTCGACACCTAGTTCGTTTCTGTGGTTTAGCACTTTTCCCATAGCCACAAATTGCATCTCTTGAATAGGAAGGATCTCGCTTGTTTAACTCTTCGCTATTTGATGTTGAACTCAATTTTCTTATCTTGGAGATTCCATACGTGTTTGCTTAGTTCGGTTGCGTTTTTGTAGCGTTCGTTTTTGAATGAGCATATCTTAATTTGAATGTGGTGTCAAAAAGGCCAATGAATATACGTGTTTTTGTGTGGATGCTGTAGAGACTTCAGCCTGGGTGTCATTGCACTTCCCTTTGATGAGAACAAAAGGAGGATAAAAGTACTACAATTGCAGGAAACCATCACGTGCCCCATGAAAGACAGGCAGGCAGGCAGGCATGCATGTTGTCAATTTCCGCGGCAGTATAAAATTGATGATATAGATATTGATAAGCACAATTTTCATTTTTCCTCTAGATTTAGTTTCCACATAGAATGAACTTTGTTTTCACAAAAGTATTTCGAATGAGCTCTCTACAGTTAACATAGCGTGAGACATTGAGATAGGATGGAGTTCTTTACAACCTCTAATTTCATCAGATCCCTTTAGGGGGCTGCTCCATTGTTTTTAGAGTTAGTGTCCATTGTTTCTTTTGTATCCTTCTTTGTGTCCATTGTTTTCTGAACCAATCGCGAGAGCCGTTGTAATAGCTGCGTACTGACCCGAGACATAAGGTTTTAAATATATGTATTAAGCCAAAGTTGTCATGAAATGACACACAGCGGACAAAAGTCAAAAGGGAAGGCAAGGGGGAGGGAGTGAGGAGAAAAGGCAATGACTGAGTTAAGTGACTATGACATGACCTTGACTTAACTTTAAGTTAGCTGTTGATTGGACGTTGTTGATACAAATGACTTCTTCTTTATTTTATATTTTAGGGCTAAGTGGGATCAGAATTCTTAAATGCTGTCCACATTAGTTAAGCACATGAATTCCCGTACTGTCAGCGAGAGTTCTTTGTGTAAACAGTAAAGAAACTGCCTCATGAGACATGAAGAAATCCATACTGGAGAGAGGGCTTACACGTGTAAATGCAAGGAGTCCGAGGAGTGTTTTCAGTAAAAGAGGAAGTTTAAAAAGTCATGGCAGAATACATACCGGAGGAAAACCCTGTCAATGCAAACAGTGTGGCACGTATTTTAGTCAAACAGCACATTTGAAGACACATGAAAAAGTCCATGCTGGTGAGAAACCTTATGAATGTAAACAATGTGGCAAGTGTTTCAGCCAAACGTGTAATTTGAAGACACATGAAAGAGTCCATACTGGCGAGAAACCTTTTGAATGCCAACAATGTGGCAAGTGTTTTAGCCAAGCTGGAAATTTGAAAACACATGAAAGAGTCCATACAAGAGAGAAGCCTTATGAATGCAAACGTTGTGGTAAGCGTTTTAGCCAAGCTGGACATTTGAAGACACATGAAGGAGTGCATACTGCAGAAAGGCCTTATGTGTGCAAGCAGTGTGGCAAGTGCTTTAGCGTAGCAGGATATTTGAGGACACGTGAAAGAGGCCATATGGGAGAGAAGCCTTATGGATGCAATCAATGTGGCAAGTGTTTTAGCCGGGCAGGAAGATTGAAGACACATGAAAAAATCCATAATGGAGAAAGGCCCTATCAATGCAAACATTGTGGAAAGCATTTTGGCCAAGAAGGAGATTTAAGAAGACATGAAAGAGTCCATACTGGAGACAGGCCCTATCAGTGCAAACATTGTGGCAAGTGCTTTAGAGCAACAGGATATTTGGAGACACATGAAAGAGTCCATACTAGAGAGAAACCTTATGAATGCCATCAATGTGGCAAGTGTTTTACCCAAGCTGGACATTTGAAGACACATGAAAGAGTCCATACTGGAGAGAAGCCTTATGGGTGCAAGCAGTGTGGCAAGTGCTTTAGCGTAGCAGGAAAATTAAAGACACATGAAAGAATCCATACTGGAGAAAGGCCCTATCAATGCAAACATTGTGGCAAGTGTTTTAACCAATCAGGTCATTTGAGAACACATGAAAGAGTCCATACTGGAGAAAGGCCCTATCAATGCAAACATTGTGGAAGGCGTTTTGGCCGAGCAGGAAATTTAAGAAGACATGAAAGAGTCCATACTGGAGAAAGGCCCTATCAATGCAAACATTGTGGCAAGTGTTTTAGCCAAGCAGGACATTTGATAAGACACGAAAGAGTCCATACTAGAGAGAAGCGTTATAAACGTAAGCAAATAGGAAAGGCTTTTCGCAACAGAAAACGTGCCAGTAGACTTAAAACAGCACAAGAACGTTCTGCAATTACGAATGAATTTGAAGAAGGGACTCATCGCTTCTACACTGTGAAAGAACACAGTTTGAACCAGGATGTAAAACACAGCTGTTGGATCTGCCAGGAGGAGTTAAGTAGCAAGGAGCTTCTTCTTGCACACTACCGAGAGCATATGACGTTCGAGGAGCCGTCAACTTGAGCTAGTTTGATGGCCATTTTTCGACTAATTTTGTGTTTCTTCTTCTACCGAATAATATTAAAAAATTGACGAGACAAATTCAAAGGAAAAGCAACTTTTATTTCCTGTACGGAAGCAGTCCTTCTCAATGCAGCTCCATATAGCTTGGATCTTCGCTGGCGTATCATAGAGCTGCACTTTGTAGGAACATAGCGTAGGTCCATAGCGCGCCATTTAAGGATATCAATCTCTCAAAAATAGGAAAGCCAGACGGCACCTTGTTAACAAGAGCACAGCGTCTTGTGCTATTGGAATACGTATTAAACGATCCCAGAAGCTGTTTGAGGGGAATGGAACAGTATTTAATTGATTCAACCGGGAGCTCTTTAATCCTAATTTTTTTAAAGGTTCGTTAATTTATTGTTGGGGTCGTTCTTCACGCGAACTAATATTTTACGGGTAGCCATCACAAAGAGGTGTGGTCTGTAAACCCGCCAACAAAATAACCTCCGACCCATCCAAAATGTTTGACTCATTTAAGTCATTTAAGCCCATGTACACGGGGCTCATGCCAGCAAGGCCGAGATCGAGAAGAATTAAAAGCAAAACAATGAGTAAAGTGCTACTCATGCTTCCTCGCTATTGCATGAGGAGGCTGACAATAACTCGTGGCTTTGTCGAGATGACAAGAAATCGCAAACAATAAGTGTTTTGGGGTAGACTTTCATATACTGGACTAAAATGGCGGAGGACAAAAGAATTATTGTTATTCCGATTAGGCCTTGCTAATTAGGTATTATTACGTTCATGGTGTTCTTTTGTTTTATGGACATTAATTATTTCGGAGCCGGTATATGAAAGACCAGAACAAAGTGAATTGCGAAGACAATATTCCCAACAAACATTTATCCAATTATAAATTCGTTAGACACCTTTCAAAACTGAAAGATCAAGCCATAAGTAATGAAATATAGGACGTTTTCAACCAACCTCTACGGACACCAATAACAAAATATAGAAAAGTACGACTTCTGGTGGACGAACAAAAGAAGCTAATGAGAGATCTTTTGTTTTCATCCATCAACATGGCGGCGATGACGTCATGTGAAAACCTCCTACAACATAACTTTCTCCAAAAGTCATTTACGTTCTACTTTTTGATTTTTTTGGGGGGGGGCTTTTGAGTTGAGATATGTGGCGAAACTGCTCCGTTCTTCAAGGTAATTCGGAAGAGAACTGACTGGTAATCACCATCTTCATAACCCGAGCAGTTCTTTCAGTTAGGAAAAAACAATAACACTGAGTTTCCCGCGCACAGATATTAAGACACTGCCTTTCTCACACACCTTATTCTTCTCAATAATTAAAAAAAAAAAGAGAAGAAAAGATATGATGGATGCTAGAAAGAGGTAAACTGGTAAAATTCAAACAAAGCCTACAAAAGGTTTGACAGCAGCTTTTGTTCTTTCCTTTTGTAAAAATGGCCCCTATTGTTTTTTTCTGTCAACACCTTTCTGATGAGAAAACAAAAGGCATATATATATATCATATATACTTTGAAATTGCAACGTTTTTGAAAACGAGTGTATATAGATGGATAGATAGATGGATAGATATAGATATAGATATATATAGATATAGATATATAGATATATATATATATATATATATATATAGATATATAGATAGATAGATAGATATATATATATAGTAGTTCAATGAATGGGACTAGTCGTTTGACATTTGCCTACAGGCCTGTTTCGTGGAGGCTTTAGGCTTCCACTCTTCAGGGCTTTTTAATTAAACTGTGTGTTGCCTGCAGTATTTATAAATGGTCATCTTTCCACATACGTGCGTGCAAAAAAATTCACGAGGTCATTAGTGTAAGTGTCCACAAACTCGCTATCACAAGCATTCACAAGATCGCTATCATAAGCATTTACAAGATCGTTCGTGCGTGGCGTGACTTAAATGCTTGTTATCACACTATCCGTTCTTTATAAGAAATTTTTTCTTGCGTGCTATCCGTTCTTTATAAGAAATTTTCTTGCGTGCCTACATGTGCTAATCAATTCTGATCTTTTGCTCAGGGATGCAAGATCGCTGTGACAGATAATAAAGAACTTTTCTAAGTTACACAGATTGCATGTTTTTGTTACGTTCGTGTACGCTCACGCCTTTCCCAGGATCTTCCATGTTACTTGATAGTTAGCTCCTTCTTCCTTTAAATGCCATATGTGTTTACTCAGCTCGGTTTGATTCCGTTGCGTTTCCTTGATAAATGATTGCTTGTGATTTGCGAGTCTGGCCTTGAAAGTGGTGTCAGTGAGCCCTACGTATGTTTGTACGCTTTCGTTGTTGCCCGATGTGACGGTTGCTTGGTAAACGATACCCTTGGCTAGGCACTGATTATCTAAAGGGCACTCTGCCTTCTTTCTACAATTGCATAGGTTTTGGCTGGGGTCTTCTGCGTTTGGCTTTATCAGATTCTTGTTGTGCGCGCTAATAATTGATTTCACGTTGCTGTCATACAGCTGCATGCCCAACGCCCATGACAGAACTATTGTAACGCTCCCCCACTTGTGGGTGTAGAGCACTCTTCGTAGGATAAACTTGGACACATCATAAGGTATATATATATAGATAGATAGATAGATAGATAGATAGATAGATAGATAGATAGATACGTAGACTTGAACTAGGTCAAAAACATTTATTTGCTACTCCGAGTTTCATGCTTCTCACGAAGCAATCATCAGGCTACTGCCGAAAAGAAGGAATACATGGTGTTTTATAGTGATTTTGAAAAAAACGGTTGCAATTCATTATAGGCTGGGGTGCATAGCAACGGTTAAACTATACAAACTGTTTCCAGTGAGCAGCTAAAAATAAACCTTATAGGCTTAAATAATTACGCTATTTAGAAGGAATTTCTTTTCATGTCTGCAACTTGTTATAAGCTCATTTCTGTTGTTAAGGGTCGCCAAATCCGGTCTACAAATTATATAGTATTTCTCCCAAAGACATAAATTACACTTCTTCGTTACATTTGAATAGGATCTCGCATGCCTAGCAATCCGCCATTTAATGTGATAGTCAAATTTCTTGTCTTTCAAACCCCATACATATTTACTAAGCTCAGTGGAATTCCTGTAGCGTTCATTTCTAAAGGAACATGTGTGGTTTCTATAACGTGATTTGAATGATGTGTCGCAAAGACCAATGTAAGTTCGCTTTGACTGAGATGTTGTGACCTCTGCTTGATAGATGATATTCCGCACGTTGCACTTTCCGTCTAGAGGGCAGGATCTTTTGTCACCGCAGTGGCAAGTCACGGCACTTGCAACTGCCGTGACAAAAGACCCTGCCCTCTAGACGGAAAGTGCAACGTGCGGAATATCATCTATCAAGCAGAGGTCACAATATCTTTAATTGTTTTGGTCCTCCAACATTGCCGCCGTGCACATACTCTATTTGTACTCTCAAATTACTTAACATTTGTAGCAACGCGTTGTGTATCCTTCGGATCGTTGTATTTCCAGTCTTTGATTCAAAAACAGATAGATATATATAACTATAACTGCAGACAGTATTGTTTCGGCCTTCTGGGCCTCCTCATTGCAGTGCTGATGTCTAGGAAGGAGGTTAGCTTACAAAGCCATCCCAAATGTCCCACACATGTGGTATATCTAAGCCGTGCCAGAGTGCTTAAACCAGCGAGCTAGTGAGCATGCACAATTGCTAGCGGCAATGACTCATCCTAGTAGAGTGCTCAATTTGGATATATTTATATATATATTTTTTAAATTTTAATTTTATTGTAATAATGCAGTATTTACACGGTTTACAATGCTAACACTATTTACGGAAGGAGTAAAATACAATAGAATTACTCAGACAAACAAGAGATACAGTGTAATTACGGATCATTATGAGTGTGTGCTTGCCAGGACATGTTGATGCTCGTCTCTTTTCAGGCTTTTTTCTCCACTGATCTGGTATAGCCGACAGCAAGCTAAGGTAGTGCATGCAGAAAATTACATTTAATTTTAAATTTTTGCACAAACGCTTTAGCGACAAAAAACTGTTTCCTATATCATTGACAAGGCAGGCAAGTTTACATATGCCGACTTGATTCCAGATTCCATAATAAAAAGATGAACCACTTTATCTTTAGGCGTTGTACAGTTCAATTCTTTCCAGCGTATTAATATATCTCGCATTCTCGACCCCAGAGCTCTTCTCTTGACTGAGGGAGAGAAGAGCTCTGGGGAAACGCTGAAACAAAGTGTCTTGTCATTGGTTTTCGTTAAGAACAATCAAAAGCGTCTTTAATTGGTCCATTCATGTTAGCACGACGAGTGAGCAGGCGCCGTAAGGTTCAAATAGCCAAGTTTTGGCTATAAGAGCCCTACGGCGCATGTTTTCCGACATAGAGTTTCCCAGAGCCTTGGGTCGATCCGAGGCTCTGGTGACGAGAATGTACATCTCGGTAAGTGTTCATTGATACATTAATATTTGAGGTCATAGTTACATTGAAATAGAAGTTATATATTATTTTGTAGACTTCGGCAGTAAAACCAGGTGGAGTGTCCAGTACGTTGCAAATAAACGTTAATTTTGATAACCCAACGCACCCAACGTTGAGATTTAGATCTTTCGGAACATTTGTTGTAAAATTTCTTGCTTGCCTGCCTGTCCTAGGATTTTCGAACATCTAAAAAATGGTATAATTGCCCATTTTTTAACGGATTTTCAACCCTAAAAAGGTCACCTAGAATTTTCGGGAGCCTTTTTTCTGGCTGAAATTTTCGAACGGGTAAGTGTTCATCCCTATACTTAGGATTTTCAACCCTAAAGAGGTCACCTAGAATTTTCGGGAGCCTTTTTTCTGGCTGAAATTTTCGAACGGGTAAGTGTTCATCCCTATAATTTTCGGATCACTAGACTTTCAGCTAGGAAATTCGAACAGAAGAAAAATATTTAGGGGGAAAAATATGCCTATATCTACCGTTTAAATACCAAAATACGTTTAACAATGCTATGTTTAAGTGGGTTCAATTATATTCTCGTTGGGTGCCCCTGTTAACTACTAAATAAGAAAAGGTACGGACCTTCAGAAATAACTATTTAGAGTTAACAATGCCTGAAGGTTAATGTTTTCAGGACATAAAAATGCGTAATGAAAAGGTGAGACTTAAAATGCTCTCAAAAAGTGAAACAAACACACACCAAGAAACATGGACAGTAAAACATATGCAAACAGACACACAGACAAAAACTCACAAAACACACAAAACACCCATACAATAAAAATATATAATATACACAATATAAATAAGTAAGTTATTGATTTGAAGTAAAGGAAATAACATATGTAAAAAATTGTGTTAATACTCGTCAAGAAGGTTGTTATTTTGAACCTTTTTAAATTGACGTAGGGACAAGGTTTTGACATTTTCTTCAACCAGGAGCCCATGAGTAGGAGCTTGCCTCTCTCATACACGCCCTTATGAGTCAACCTTCGCCCGTATCTTTCTAGTTTTAGAACGCCATGAGTTAACTCGGCTCTGCACACACTGTTTTAAAAGGCCAATCATAGTAAAGTCTTTGTCTAACGAAGACAAATAAAGCAGTAAAACTTATTTAAATCGTGCAAATTGATGTAAATTTCTGTAAATGCGAGTCTCCTGCGCAAGGGTTCGTTCTAAAAATAGAAAGATACGGGCAAAGGTTGACTGAAAGATCTACTGCATATGGAGGCTCCTAGTAATGGGCTCCTGCTTCAACTGAATTCCAAATTTTTGGTCCTTGAAAGCGTATATTGAAAATGCATACTTAGTACCTTACTACATGAAATTTTGGCGACACTTTAATTTAGCGAATTTGTAGTTGTCTAATTAAGGGACTTGAATGCTCATCGAACTTTAAAAAAGTAATGATTCGTAAAGTTTTCTTTTGCAAGACGAAGATTGACTGAAGAGTGGTAGGATAGGTGTTGCCCCAGGCAGATTAAGAAAGGGTAGATGAATGCATAATAAAGATTTGCCAGGCTAGAAATATCGAGGTAATAACGAACTTTAGAGAGTATACCCACACCTTTTCTCACTTTTCTGGCAATATATTCAACTTCATTCTTCCAGTTCAAATTAGCATCAATCAAAACTCCCAAGTACTTAGTATAATATTCCCTAATGAGAGGTCTGTTACTGATACTTAACAGGAAATTGAAAGTTATTTTTCTTTGAGATGGATGAAAAAATTACAAAATTGGATTTATCTACATTTAACGATAACTTATTTGCACATAACAATATGTGGTATTGTTTAATTCGCTACTTATATTGGAGTGCAAAGACACAATATCGTTGTGTTTACAGAACGAATTTGCATCTTCAGCAAAGAGATGGAAATCAAAGAGATCAGAGAAAAGATAAAAATCATTTATATAAAGTAACAAAAGCAACGGACCCAAAACAGATCCTTGGGGAATACCACAAGAGACTGGACGAGGGTCTGAGCTAACATTATTGAGAGTAACAATTTGCTGGCGATCAACCATGTAAGATTTGAACCAGGTAAATGCCACACCACTGATAGCATAGTATTGCAATTTATCGAGGAGAATCTTATGATTTACTATGTCAGACGCTTTGCTTAAATCTAAAAATATACCACAAGAGAAATTCTTTTAATCAATTGCCCTTTGAATTTACTTAAAATTGCTTGATTAGTTGAATGCTTGGCACGAAAGCCAAACTGTTTATCATAAAGAACCCTTTCTCTATAAAGAAAATGTAGTAATCTATTCGACATACGTTTTTATTAAGTCTATTAAATATTAATAGGGAAGAAATTGCGATAGTTCGAGAGACCGGTTTGCGAATCATTCTTATAGATTGGTATTACATTGGCCAACTTGAAGCTGTTAGGAACAATGCCTTTCTGAAAAGAAAGATTGAAGATAATTTCCAGAGGCTTGGATATAACTGCCTTGATTATCTTAAGAATATTAGTTGGGATGAGAAACCGTTGTTCAAGACGCAACTAGAGATGTCTTTATATAGGACCGTGACCCACTTTCGTAATTTTGGACCAAAGTTGAACACTTCTAGGGATTTTTGCAAGTATTTCAATTCAATGGAATCAAAAGCTTTCTCAAAGTCTAGGAAAACGGCCAGGCCTGGAATGTTTTCGTTTTAGTAAAAGCTCATCGGATATCATTCTAATACCTTCCCCAACTGATAAATTTTCCTCTAACATATCCAGTTTGGCTAGACGTAAAGCTATAGCTTTTGTAACAATTTTGTAATCATTATTTAGTAACGATATTGGTCTCCAGTTTTTCAGATACTTTTTATACTCCAAGTTTCTGGGTGATCGATAAAGAGCCATTTTCAAATGCGTAATTGAAGCTATCAACCATTATTTATCCGCTGACATCCCACAATGATCTATAAAATTCAATGGTAAAGCCATCAGGGCCTGGAGTTTTATTGTTTTTGAAATGACCGAGGGAGTTTGCACACTCCTGTAGGGTTAAGGGTCCTTCGCTGCTTTCTGCTTCTTCAGTTTTTAAGGTTACATATCAGACCATCTGAATTGAAAAAATGTTGAAAGGTTTCAGAGTCTGGGCACACGTCTTTAGACCTATACATGCCACTGAAAAATGTTTTTCTTCACCTCACATCGCATTGGTCTCAAATCGATTGTTCAGGCACAATTCAGAAATAAAGTAAATATACAGTTTAATAAATAGCTGAATAATATAAACATCGCCTTATTTCTCTCTATTAGTAACTAGCAGTTCTCAGCTCCTCTGGTTTTTGGATATCTTGATTTAGAATATATGGTAATATGAAGAGATGGATTCGGATTCCGGTTTCCGGGTGAGGTTGTTATTGCAATTACTGTTTTAATTTACCTAGAGAGCAAAAGTAATTTGAGCTTTATGCCATTCCTATTCGCTCTCTATGGTGTCAAACTAAGAAATTGGAAACCATACACCAGCATTCACATTCTTTAAGGAAATTTTTTTTCTTTTATATCTGCTCTGTTCCATGAATTATATTTGTTAGTCTAAATATTGAGAAAAGTGTTAACATTAAATCAAGTTGAATGCAACACCAGTCTACAACACTCTCTCGTCGACCGAGCGCAGCAATCTAAAGACCTCCTCTGTATCTTAAGCCCGCTGGCCAAAATGAGAGATCTTTCATTGCAAATACATCGGACAACGGAAACGGTAAACAGTTGGGCCACACATACGTTTTCATGCGAAAAGGGGACTTTTTCTCTGTTTTCGAATCGTTTCCACCTGTTCACACGAATGCGCTAAAACAATTCGACAACTCCAATGCGGCTGAAGGGGCATGCATATTTCTCAGTCCAGCCTACGGACAGATTTGTCCGCCTACGTACACAAAAAAATCATTGCTCGTAAATATGCCTGTCGAAATCAAAGGACAACACAAAGCAAGTGAGTTAATGTAGATTGGAGGATTCTTTATCGGGGTTGCAGGAACTAACCCACTCACACAGAACGATTTGATGCAAAAGAGTAGTTATCAACAAGCATCATTTGAATGTGAAATTGGACACTGGCGCTCGGAGCAACGTTTTGCCATATCAGTTGTTTTGCAAAATTGAAGTCAAACACCCGACTTGTGTCGTATACTTGCCACGAGATACCAGTAATGGGTAAAGCCAGCATCCAGGTGAAACTGAGAGGGAAGTTTCACCCAGGGCTTGTGACATGTCATGATCAAATTACTGAACAACGAGCCACACCCACAATTGTCCTTTAAACGTCAGTGCAGTTGATACCCAAGCAGATGAAGATCTGCCTGATATCCAACCAAGCTAAGGTGTCCGTGAAATCATCAAGAAGCGAGATAACTATTCCATGGCATTGGATGCTTAGAAGGCACCTATAGCACTAAGATTGAAGCTCCACGGCAATAAAATGAAGATCACGAGCGACAACTGATGAATTTCCCTCACTGGATGATAAAACTTGTATAATTGGACATGAACTGACAGCAAATGGATTGAAACCTTGAGATCCCAGCATGATCTGTGCAGTACAACAAATGCCATCTCCAACAGACAAGCCAGCAATGTTAAGATTTCTTGGAATCGTGAAGTAAATGACCAAGTTCTCACCAAACTTAGCTGACCTACAGCCCAGTCAATGAGAAAGCTACTCCACAAGGAAGTAGAATAACACTGGTCTGAAAGACAGATGAGAGCATTTCAAAGCTGTCAAAGAATTATGCCGCACTTCAGTACCATGATGTTGACAAACCAATCACGATCTCAGAAGATACATAATCCTATGGCCTTGGGGAATATCTTTTTCAAGGAAGACGTCCGGTTCATAAACATCCAGGTCACTCACCTTTGATGAAAAACATTATGCACAAATTGAGAAAGAACTCTTGGCAATTCTTTATGGGTGCACCAAATTTCATCAGTATGTTTATGGAAAGAGAGCATACCCACTAGACTTTTGTTTCGGAACCGCTATTCCAGGCCCTTCAACGGTTGCAAAGGATAATGTTAAAGCTTCAGTCAGGGTACTTGGACCTGCCAGTAGAATTTGTTCTTGGCAAGAACCTTCACATTGCAGACACTCTTAGTTGGAAACCACTCCTGACTCAGTGGATGAATTTGAAGTATCTCCCCTTGATAATATTCCAGTCAGTGTGGAAAGACTGCAGCACTTTAGACAAGCAACAAAGAAACTGAGACCCGGCTTTGCGGAAGCTAAAGAATAAACCGACAGATAGATGGCCTGAAAGAGAGTGTCAAGTTGACCTAGAGATCAGTCCATATTGGAATATTCAAGAGGTAATTTCAGTAAATGGTTATCTGTCACTGACGCAAGACAGGTTGATTGTACTCACTTCGCTTAGAACAGATCGAGGTGTGTAGTCAAAAACACAACAGCCACAAAGGCAACCTAAATTGTCAAGTATGAGCTAGAGACGTCTCATCGGGTTTTAGTATTTTTGCCCGGAATGAACGTGCAAATGAAGGACATTGCATACAGGTACAATACTTGCAACATGAAGAGAAAATGGCAGGCAAGAGAACCACTGACGGGTTATGAATTACACCTGAGAGGCCATGGCAGAAGATCGTTGTCGATCTGTTTGAACTTGAGATACAAAATTAGGTTGTCAAAGTTGACTACTACTGGAAGTTATTCGAATTATCACTTTTTTCCAAACAGTAAGAGCAAGACACTGACCGACCACTAAGATCATCGTCAGTGTCAATGACGCCGAATTTGACACCCATGACTTTAATGTAAATGCTTTGAAAATACTTTGTTTATTGTGGAAGTGCACTTCCGCTAGTTCACAGGAACCACTTTAAGTAATCTGAGAGAAACGTGATTAAGAACCTAACTGGCAGAAGGCATCGAGCCAGGCCAGGCTATTTAGAAAGCGTGGTAGAGTTGAATCCGGGAAAACCGGAAACAAATCCAAACCAGAGGTTAGAACGGGACTTCAATATGTATGTACAGAATACACCAAACACATTGAAGCTGCTAAAACGGAATATTTTAGGAAGAAAGTTGAGGATGCAATTCACGATCAGCTGTTCAAGTTTGTTGTCAAACTTCTTAATGTAAAAAAGGCTCCAATCTTGCCCAAACACGAATCAAGCAAAGAACTTGCTAAAAGATTTAGTGAACATTTTCAGATGAAAATCGCCGGCATTCACCGTGAATTGTCTGCAAGCTCGTTATCAACATCAACCATTGAAGATCATGAAACTTGTTCCGCGCTTCCACTGACGTGCTTCCAGGCGTGTGTCGTCAAGAGAGATAACGCGTTTTATCGTGCCATCGAAAACGAAATCTTGTCAACTCGATCCTGTTCCAACCTGGATTTTAAAAGGCTGCATCAATCAACTGCTACCAACTACAACGGAAATCATCAACTCATCCTTGGAACATCCTTGCCATAGACCAGCTTGAATTTTACATTGATGATGTTTTATGTTGGAACACTCAGAACGGACTTAAATGCAACCCAACTGACTGGAGTCATTCACTTCTACTCTCGCTATACGCCCAGTGACAGTATATCTCACACCTCAGAGTCGACACTATTATCGAACCAGTAAATGAAGTGAGAGATCTTGGTATCACTCTAGACTCTACCCTCACTCGTCGTACCCACGTCAATAATACATGTCGCTCTGGCTCATTATCTTTACACGAACTCAGTAAAATCAGGAAATTTATATCGAAAGGGTCGTTCATGCCTTTATTTCCTGTAAACTGAATTACTGCAATGGTTTGTTTTACGGGTTGCCCTCTTCCAAAATACAGAAACTTTAAAGACTACAAAACTCTGCCGCCCGACTTATTACGCGAACAAAAAAGTCTGAACATTTTGCTCCAGTCCTTATCAATCTGCACTGGTTACCAACAGAACAAAGTGTTATCTTCAAGCTTCTTCTTTATACCCTTAAAGCACTTCATGGTCTGGCCCCTGATTACTTGGCAAATCTGTTAACTTTGTTTTCAACTTTTTTTTTCTGACATATCCGTTGTTTTTCCTCCTAAAAAAAAAAATTATTCCGATTATAGGCCATCAGCATTGAGGCTCAGAATGGAGGAATCAGCGGTCATTTTTGCAGCTTATGACGTATGATATGGGGAAGACATGCGAGAGCGCCCTATATAGAAGCAGTGGTTTGACTGATGTTTGTCGTGAATATTTAGTCCGCGAAGAAACAGCAAAACAACGAAGAAACAACCACAGCAGCACTTACGAAATCTATGTTCCCCATATCATACGTCACAGCAGGGTGCTGATTTGGTTTTTGAGCCCGCGCTGAAAATGCAGAAACAGCCGGAAAAGCCCAATTTCAAACGTAATTTTCTCGCAAAAAAACAGAAAACGAGGAGAAGTAACCCCACACACTTAACTTTACTTATGTTAGGCTTTCCAAAAATAATGTTAGAAAAATTACTGCTTTTGGCCTTCCGGTTCTCCTTTAACTCGAGGAAAAATTAACGACCAGCTTCATCTAATTGTAAATTTTTCTTGGAAAGTTCTATTGCTTTTATTAAACAAGCTCTTTCATTTTAACCCCATTGCAGAAGTTCAAGAAGACAAAGGACGCGTCGGGATTGAAAGCCGGTGAAGAAATTGACCCGCAAAATTGGCCAGTTTTTGCTGGAACCGTAATTTGCTTCTGCGGAATCGCTCTATTGTTCCTCACAGTTAACGTGGCGCTGAAGTGGTTTCGGGGACGATGCATAAAGGGAAAAGAGGAAGATACTGAAGAAGGACGAGAGCCAGGTAAGTCAGTTGCTAGACCAAGGAACTCATCGCGGGGACCTCGGATTCTAGTTGCCCGGATATGTTTGTTTGTTGCCGTGATTTGAGCAGGTTGACCTACTGACCTACCCATACACTCACCAAGGAAAGCCACAACACCAGCACATATCGCATGCGCAGTTAAACATGTTGAGTATTATAGACTCTCTCCAATTTCGATATATTAAAATTCAGTCCTAAACAAAAAACACCATCTCGGGGCTCTGGGGAATAAACTCATACAAATCCTTATATTTAGTCCCCGGAGCCTCGATTTGATGCCTTTTTAGGACAAGATTTTAATACATCGAAATTGGTCTATTAGTGCAATTTACACTCCGCATGTCGAGTCCACTGAAGTGAATCATATCTGGTTGCGAGTGTTCCCAAATGCTTTTTCCTATATGATACCACTAGCGAAATTTACTGTTGTATCTGGTGGAAACCGGCAATAAATGCTCATCTTCCTTAGGAGCTTTTGTTCCGTTTACCGAGAGTGACATTTACAATAACAACCTGTTTATATGGTTTAGATTGCCCTTGTTTAAATTTCTGTGTTATTTTCGGATTCCCTTGCTTTCTAAGTAAAGAAGCATTTCATAAACGAGGCAGTCAAAATTTGTTTGGCACTTTCGGAGTATGTGAAAATGGCTTTCTTTGAGGAGGGTGATGTCCTCATGGGCTTCCAAAAAGTGTTTTCCAATCGCTGATCTTCTGTGTTCAACAATACGTTGCTGAAAATGTCAAGATCTGTATCCCAAGTTTTCTGCAAACTTTCTGCAACGCGTAGCCGGGCCACATGAAAATGAACACACCACGCGTTGTTAATTTACGATGGGTGGCATAATTTCTTTCGGCTCGGATTTATCAATCAAAATTATATTAACTGACTAACTCATCATATTTTCAGGGCAAATCTCAGGCCAAAGTTCGCAACCGTGGCGACATGAAAAACACTTGGAATTTTCTGTAATAGAATTTATCAATGAGCCATTCAACATGTGGCATGAGCAGAAACACCAGGATGACGCGTGTAGAACAAGACTGAAATGTTGACTATCCGAATCGATAAAGACTCAAACCATAAAGTTACTTTGTTACCTGTGTTATAAGTAAGCGCATTTGATGACTCTGCCACTTGATTTTATCAGGTGAGAAAGCTATTAGCAGTAGTTGACCGACAGCCTGGAAGTCCACATATGTTTCCATTTATGCGATGTTTTTCCATCAGTTTGATCGAGAGACATATTTCTCCCCACTTATGTACCCAACCCCTTCTTGCTTAACCTTACTATCAGGATAGGCAGCTAGTTCTCTTGAAAAAGAAATTGAATTGTATTAAGGCAAGATGATAATAAGCAAATAAATTGTTGAACTGGGGAAGGGAAACTTGGCGATTTTGTAACGTAGCTCAGGTGCGCGAAGCGCGCCAGTGGAGCACCATGGGTAAGATTTTTTAAGTTTTGGTTATGACGTTAACGTACGCCCGTTCGCCCGCGCGTAGACTGTCGGGGTGGAGGTGGGGAGGCAGGACACCCTCTGGGGGCGGGAGTGTTCGGGCAATATTCCTTGGCGGGAAATCGCGTGGCAGCGTTGCTTTTGGCGGGAAATCATATTAGTGAAGAGCAACGGGTGGTGCTTATTAATACAGGGATATTTTTGCGCGGTTTAAAACTATGCGGAGAAAGTGGAACTTAGCAAGTGCTCTTGGTATCCAAAAAGAAAATAGGCCATATTGATGGTCCACGTACATGGCGTCTCCATTTAAATCTCTGTAAATTTGCGTGAAACGCTTCGATAAATAACTCAGAAATAATGTACCGCACAGACCAGAGAATTGGTGAGGTGGTTAAAAGATTTGTTTCCCACAACTTTCCAAGTTCTTGGCCTTTTTCATTGAACAATTTCGAAAATATTTTTTTGTTGCGTGACAGTGTTTGAAATGAAAATATCTGTTTACATCAAATATTTTCATTCCTCCATTCGCACATAACTACAGTTTCTTGTGCCTTTGACCACAATCCCTTGCGTTTCGAAGAAAAATGTGTTCTCCCGATTAGAGAGCTGCCTCGTTCGTTCGCTTCAGGCTCAGTCACGGCCCGCCACGGCCCGGGGGCCCAGCGGCCCGCGGCCCACGGCCCGGGGCGGCCCGGAGGCCCGGTAGCCCAGTCCTGATTTTCCACAGTTTTTTTGTCCAGCGGTAAATCCACGCGCATGCACAGATCTGCATCGGATTTGGGCTTGCAAAATGGACGACGGTTGGTTTGAATTCGTAGTTAATCATTTGAATCCTTGTTTCTGTTTGTTGTTGTAAACAGAAGAAAACAACAAAGAATTACAACGTTTTTCACTTAGCAACATGCAGCGAAAGAAAGGATCGAAAAGGATTGAAATGATTATTAAAATGGTAAACGAATTCAAACTCACTGTCTTTCATTTGCGCGCTCAAACCCCATGCAAATCTGTGCATGCGCGTGGATTTACCGCTGGACAACAAAATAAAACTGTGTGGGCCACCGGGCCGCCGGGCCGCCGGGCCGCTGGGCCGTGGCGGGCCGCGGGCCGCGGGCCTGCATTTAGCAAAACCCGTATAAATTGGTTTGGCATAAGATTCAGTCTTGTAATTTTCTTCCAAGTCGTTTCTTCGAGATCAAAGTACGTCATTTAAGAAATAAAAGAACCATTTGCAAAGCTTTCGACCTAACCTTGTCGCAAAAGCGCCCCCGTGCCTACTCCACTCAACTGATGAGACCCTGACTCTCTACAGAAGGCACATAACGTTGCTCACAGGAACACAAATTCGTCACTGGCATCAATTACTTTACATCAGCTGGACCAAGACCAAGACCAAGTCCCTGATGTCGATGTTCTCAAGATTTTCGGAGCTGACAGTGCGGAGCCATCATAACAGCCTCGCAATTAAGATGGACAGGGCATGTGAGAAGAATGCCTGAGGGCCGACAGCCCATGGCCGCCTTCTATGGTGAACTGCGAGAAGAAAAGAGAAAGCATGGCGGTCAAAGACTCCGCTACAAAGACGTACTCAAACACCACGTGACAAAGTACTCATTCGGCTCTGAATATCAACACCGGGGAGGAAGAAGCCCGGCGTCGAATGACGTGGAGAGGAGTAGTAAAGAGTAGGGCTTTCCACAAGTTGCTCGGCAACTTTTTGGCAACTTTTCGTATTTCGAGCAACTTTTTTCTTTTCGAATAACTTTTTGGATTCTGAGCAATTCTTAGTTTTCTACTAATTCCGAGTTATCGGAGCAGCTTTTAGTTGTTAAATTGGCCGTGCTTACATGTTTCACAATGTTTCACTCCCGGTTTCAGTATTCAGACCGTTCATTTCATGCCCCGGCTCCGACGACTCATCAACTTCCAAAAAAAGCACCAAGGAGCAGGATTACCCTTCCAAAACGGGGGAATTGGACTCATTTTTTCAGAAAATGTCAATATTCCCACCCATGCCCGACCCCCCCCCCCCCCCCCTTTTCCCCCGGGGGCTTAACATTGGAAGGTGCACAACACGGAAAGGTAGAGAGTTCCATCTGAGGAAACTTTGGCCTGATTTAGCATCGTGGTTAGTGAAAAAGCGAACGGCAGGTTGCTGTTTGTCATACAAGCACGAACCATGAATTCCTCTCTTTTAAGGAGTTGCTCGCTACCTATGGCTGTCTGACAGAAAATAAGCTAAGATCAAACGAATTCTTTGAACACTAGAGAAGAACGCGAACCGCCCATTTCAAACTTTGCTGACGTTTGCTGTAAACGCGAGTTTCTAACTTTTTTTCATAAACTGACTGTGCTTTATAGCAGCAAAGAGCCTTTCATCATAATCATCTGACATTCTGGACATTCTTTAAAATTAAACTTTGCCTGAAGCCACGTCTAATCTAATCCTCTCACTTGAGAATTTTTAGCTTCTTGGTTCCTGTTTTTATGTATTTGTATTTTCAGTACTGATATCATTCAGTAGAGGAACATTTAAATCTAGTTTCAACATTGTCTCGGTTTGTAAACAGAGACCTTTGACGTCGTTACTAGGAAATCTTAGCAAAACTATCCTGTATTAACAAAACAAAATAGATTAATGTGAAGCTGATAAGATACCTTTTTTTACAGGGATTTTAAGCATAAAAGAAGTCAACTTGAAAGATCAATTTCAGATCGAATTTTTCAGCAAAGACGAGAAGTAGAAAGATCCAGGGGCTCCTGTTTTATTTATTTATTTTTTATTTATCTGCTTTTTATTGTATTTTTATTTTTGCTGGAACAGATACTGCAAAACATAAACAAGGTCAAAATGGCAGCCTAATATCAGATTATATATTCGATTCTTTCAACTGCTCTGATCTTAAGAATATTCACTGAGATCTTAGGGAAAAGATTGAAATAAACAAAAGAACCTTAATGTCGGGGCCAAAGACAAAGCTCTAACGCGCTTGATACATCCACAGATTAACTTTAATTTGATTTGCGAAGTTCAGTAACTTCGGAAACGAACACAAATACGTTACCGCAATGAGCTATGTGAACAGAAATCACCAAAAGAATGACATTAACGACGAAACATACGAAACGACGAGTGGAAATAATACTTACAAACGTTGTATGGCTTGAAAAAACGGAACAAACTAAAGCAAGGGACCATAAAACTTCGACAAGACAACGTAGACCCTCCTAAGTACAAAATGAGAATGAATTTTAAGCAAAGTGACGAATTTTATACTAATGAACTAAAGAAAGGCAAAATTATGCAGGGAAAAACTAACAGAATAATGATTACGAAAACAACATAGTCGTGAAAGAAAGTAATTCTAAAAGCAAAGGCGAACAAAATATCATGAAAATGCGGCAGCAACACTTAATTTACACATGATCGTATTTAAAGCTTGATGTTTTGGGGGGTTGTTTAAAGAGAAGCAAGGATTTGGTTTTAAAAAGTGGTGGACTTGCGGTCGGGACCACCGGAAATACAATACAGTGAAGCGACAAATACAGCATAATTACAATGATTTTAAAAATCTTAAAAACCAATTTTGTTGTTTAAAGTAGGAGTTAAACCTGAAATGCCTAGGGCCCCAAATGAAGTCTTATCCCAGAATAACCCAAAATCACGGCGGATAAAAATTTCAGTCCAATAAAAGGCTAATCAGGCACCTTTTTGTAATTTATTACTTCCGGTCGGAAAACAAATACGAAAAACTCGACAGGTTCTATCAGGATATTAAGGCTCCACGGAGTCTAAAAAGTATCACAAGCATAACTTTTGGGAAGAAGAATAAATAAAGAGCAATTTCAATTTGAATACATCTTACTCCAATACACAGTCTCTTTGTTCACGGAAATATATTCTTTTTTTTTATGAAACAAGGTCATCGAGATGTGCTGCATAAAATACCCATGAACCAACGCTCCTTCGACCGCATCCATGGGAGCTGAAATGCTTTGTGTTGTTTGTCATTAACCAGCTAAGCTGTCTGGCTATGACATGGCCAGACGGTTAATCTCTTTTTCTTTTTTTTTTTTGTTATAAACTTATTTAGAATTCGAAGGATATCGAACTAATTATGTCGCAAAAAGTGTGAAAATCTTATAGATTTTACCATAAGGTAAACAAAGGTCATTCTCTAATCGTTGTTGTTGTAAGACCCGGATTCTACAAAGATTATCCATATGTTCCGTTTACACTCAATGATGGCTTTCCTATAGTGAGGCCCTCCCAGGGGTTCGGGGGAGGGGGGGGGGGGGGGAATGGGTATTTTGACTTGGGGAACAGGGAAACAATCTCAAAATATCATAGGGAATAAGGGAACAAAAACAATTTCAAACAATTTTAGGGAGGGAGGGCCTCTATAGTCCTTGGGTCATATACACCAACGCAACAAGTGGCTTTGAGAAAAATTGCTCCATAACTTTCGATTGTCTAATCCGGAATCGGAATGGATCCCGGGGCACATTGGTGGTGGGGAGGGGAGGGGGGGGGGGGTGAAAAGGCTACAGAAAAAACGAAAAGTGAAAGGCTGATCAAATAGTGAAGGAATGTCTGTTGTAAAATTATCAGTATTTCGAAATGCACTGCCCTTCTTCATCAGGGTGTTACAAGTAATGTTCTTTGGCTAATGAAACGGAGGTGATTCGAGGAAGTGAGGTACACAGTGGAACAGGAGAAGCCGGCGCTCAATGAATATTTAGGCGGCACTGCTTAGAATGTCCTGAAAGATGCAGTCAAGGAGAGTTGTTGCTGAAAACGGAGGCAATAAAATTGAGTACCAGAAAAAGGAACTAATTATAAAGAACCGCAGAGAATAATGGCAGTGTCCTAGAGATACTAAGGAGAAAGTGGATGAAGGAAAAGACCTGGGACACCTGGAGCTGGTTGCGAAGGATGCATATGCGAAGAACGAAACTGAGGGCTTGATACTAGTTGCAAAGGATCAGAACAAACGCATCGATCGCACAAGTGACGATAGTAAGTGTCGATTGTGCGAGGAGAAATCGCAACCTCGTTCCCAGGGCTTTTCACCGCCCATAGATAGGGAAAAGCCCTGGGAACGAAGTTGGGTAAATCGATTAGCTCATGCAGCAATCTTGCACAGACAGAATAATTATAAAGGCACAATAAGGTTGCAACAACGTTTCACTTTAATCTATGTATAAAGTAGAACATCCCCGGAGCAGAAAAATGGTGAGAGCGCAAAGTCGACATGTGATGGGTACAAAGTTTAAAGATCCAAAGGTGCAATGTACAAAAGGATGGCGTCGAGATTCCATGGAAATTCAATATCCAAACTGACAAGCACTTGACATCCAAAGCGTATGACATCATCGCGGATGAGAAAGAGCAGGTGTGGTTTGTGGAAGTGGCAACACAAGGGACAGTAGAATTGAGCTGAAAGACGTAGAGTAGATCACTGAATATCAGGATCTGAGAGTGGAGATTGAGGTACTATAGGAGAAAAAGGCCACGTTTGTGCCAACATTGGCCTTGGAGAGCTGGGTGTCTATACCCGGAGAGCGCGCAACTCACCATATGATATTGGGACTCAAAAGGGCCACACCACGACGACTTCAGAAGGCACAATTTCTAGGAACTACATGTCTCGTCTCAAGTGTTTAGGTCCGTAGTCGGAGCTCCAAAATTCCCCAGTCAAGGACATCTGGTCAACTGAGTTTACTGTAGATAACATTTTTTAGTATGCGGATTCCAGAACTGATAAGGGTCGTTCAACTCTCCATTTCTACTTGGGCTCGGGACCGTCCATGTCTAGTGAAAATGTTTTTTTTGTCTGCTTCGGAATAATACTTATCATTAGTTTTTTGGGTTTAGAGATTTTAAGGGGATATAATTTTTATGCGGTTTGAGTTACGATCCAACCAGCTTGTTTAGGACCTCTGGGCATCCAGGAGTTATATACTGCCTAGCAATAATAACAATTATAATTGCATTCGACATTAGGAGAACGCCATTACTAGTCTTGGGTATCTGCATGCTTTATACTACGTCATATGTGCATGCGCGTCTTGGTTTTCATATGCGCAAATGACTCTCGCACCTGGTGATTGTTTTCACCAGCAAGCTGCGTTTTGGCAAGGGAGATTTGTCAGTAATTTTCACAAATTTCGTTTTTCGACTTCGTCACCTCTTTACTCCAAACCTTCCATTCTTAGCCACATTCCACAAAGCTCACATATTAGTACTTTCGATAGACGTTCATGGCATCTTGGTTCCAACCAAATAACGCGCGATTACTCCTGAATAATAATAATAATAATAATAATAATAATAATAATAATAATAACAATAACAATAACAATAACAATAATAATAATAATAATAATAATAATAATAATAAGGGAAAGGGTGAAACTGGTCTTTCCAGGGATGCAGAAAGCGGTGATCTCTTGGACATTGAACATTGCCCGCACCTTTAAGATAAATTCGTAGCTTTCCCTTGCTGATTCATAGTAGCATTTATCTAATTTTAACGTTTCTTAGATAAACAGAGAACTGAAATGGTAGCCATCTTCAAAACCGTGAACTTTCCTTAGATTTTTGATGTTTTTACATGTATAGTAATTCCCACCTTATATACTATATACACATAAATATATATATTTTTTGAATTTTATTCATTCACTTACTTATTTTTATTATCATTTTAATTATATGAGTAATGGACTGAAGTCATTAGATTTATATAGATATTTAAAAATATAGCAGATGGAAAGTTTTTCTTATTGAGATCATGGGCTACGCTCTGCGTTCCATTCTTACGGGTAACACTGCATCATAATAAAAACAAATGATCTTGCCTGAGTAGTTCCTGGTCTCTTTAGTCCTCAGACGATGTCTCAAGGACATCTAACGGAAGTCACGAGTTAACTTATCGAGTTCACCTAATTCATTGCCGGGATACCGTTGCAGTTTTATTGTTCAGTCGTTTTAAAAATATCTTTCTTAAAAAAAGACGATCGCAAGAAAGCCATCGCAGCCGTGAGGAGCAAGGGGGAAAAAGGCTTCGCGATCGCTATTTCATTAGTTTTATCACTAATCTGGAATTCTTTCGCTGGAAACTGTATGAATTCCGATCTGTCGCCAGGTTTAAGTGATCCTCCTAGGCACACTTAGAGAGAAAGAAACCCTTCAGAAGAAAGCAGAAAACAACATTTCCGGCTGAGAGTTTAAATTTCAAAAGTTAAGTGGGGAATTTCCAAAACCACTCAAGACCTTGCGCTACCGTCGTTAGCTTGCGATCACTCTCAGGTAAAACTGTGATTTCCACGAAATATACCCAACCTTGACTTCTTCACATCATCGAAGTGAATTTGGTTATTCCCATGTAACTTACATAATTATGAGCGTAGAGATGTCTTTCTCCTTAAAACATCAAAGCGTTACTGCCCAATGAGTGGAAATTAAAAATTCGTAACTAAATCAAGTCGGTGGACTCGGTGCATTGTACAACTTCATAGCTTCTGCACTTTTGCCAGTCTACCTCGCCGCACGCATGACTAAAGTATGACTAGTGCCAAAAGAAATTTTCGAGAGCATGCTCGCAGGCTGATATTTACGCAGCAGGTGCTACTTTGTAATTTCTTTAGATTTCTCATATTTGTGAAAGTTTTCAAAGTAAGAGAAAGAGTTCGCCATCTTGTCGCTGTCGTGTGAGGGCCATTTTAGACAGCGAGCACATCCATACGGAAATGGAATGGAATCATAATTTATTCCTCGTTCTTTGAGCTATCTCCTTTCATGCTTTCATCTCATTCGTTTCATTATTTGCCCCGCTTTCGTGGTCTACGATCTGCACTCTTTTGAAAGGCTATAAATTATACAGATACTGACAATTATTTCAATAGCACGCGAAGTATATCAGCTATCTACAGTCAATGATGGTTCGACTTTTGCACGCAAACAGGTATGGTTACTTCCATATATAAATATATGATAATTTAATTCTATAATGCTGTGCTTGCATTTTCTGTTGCCTTGCAGCTGTAGAGGGGTATTGAAATCTAAAAGGCCGACGACACTTATTAATTTCATAAAACTTCGTGTCTGCGCAAGTGAATAGCTGCACCCTGTAGACAAGATTTGACCCTGATATCGATGACATGCGAACTCGGATACAAACCACACGACCGCACAGGCGCCAGATGGAATGTTAAGATAACCCATATCAAATGCCTGGGTAATATGATTACGCCTACAACCGGAAGAATTATCTAATTACTGTCAAAACTTCAGCAAAATTAATTAGGTGAGCATACCTCCGAGTGCTAAAACGATCTTTTTGTTACATTTCAAGAGATTAGCAAGGTCGTCTTCAAGCCGTCTGTGAGTGCATTGCGATTTGTTGAACAAGCGTATCGAATAAGACAGAGCAGGGATAGCTTCCAATGAGCCATTCAAATCCAAGTTCCTTTATTATCTCTATTTTTGCACGCAAACTTTGGGTACGAAAAACAACCCCTTTTTTTAAGATTACCGAAGAATGCAGTTTAACACCAAATTTACTTTCAATGTAACTCTCTAGATCTCTCCAGTCGGTTCATGTGTGTTTTCAGTGTTGGCCATTCGTGAAAACAACTGTCTTAAGTATGAACTGTGCTCTTCGAAGTTTCAGTGTGTTAACCGGGCGGATATGTTTCAGGTTTTAAGAGACATAAAGGTACCCTAAATTGATCTAGGATGAATTTCACCATTCCAAATAACGAATTCGTAAAACACTGTAGTGTCGAGTGGAACTGAAGACCCTTGAACTGTAAACTCCACTATTTTGATGGTTCATGATCAAACATTGAAACGTGGCAGTGATTTTTGATAGGAAATATATCAAACTTATCTTCTGTTTACCGGTCGGCAGAAGAAAACAAGCTTTATGATTGCACCGCAAGCCAATTGCAATCCGTGAAATTTCATGTACGTGTTTAGGAAACTAACAATTAATCTTTTATTTATCCGTTTGTTGGGTGGAGCTTTACTGGTACTGTTCCGGCGGAGATGTTAAAGCTACTTTCAAAACGTCGGACATTATCCTCGATTTTTTTTTTATTAAATAACGAGGGCTTTATAATATATTATTGTAGGGCGATTTATTTACCGTGATCTTCAGCTTTTTGCGTGTGCGGTAACAAACTTCAGAAATATCAATTCCTTATTTTGATGCAGGCCTTTCGTGGTTCTGGTTTCACAACTAACAACTGATATTCATAATGGTGACAGATAAACTGGACAACCACATCGACGGCTGTGTGGGTCCAAGAGCAGCTAAACTGTCAAAAATTGTACATCGACAGCCTTCCAAGTTACAAAGTGTCTTTTAGTTTGGGTAATTGATGATTTGAGCTGTGGGGCAAGTTTTAATCCATGAAGAAGGAATAAACACAGGTGATAAAGCGATCCCCAAAGATTTAGAATGATTAGGGTCCTGTATCATCAACGTTGTGTTCATTCAGGCTGGCCAAAAAATAGTAAGGTCGTTTTAGTAAGAACTTGTAAGTCTGATTATAGTCAGTTAGTTGGTTAGAAAAAGGTGGACGAGTTTCACAGAGTAATAGAATCGATTTTAATTATACTTTTTTCCGCAGTGCAAGCTTAATCCTCTCGGCCAGCGCCTGAGAACCCGTATTGTCTGTGCATTCATTGACTAAGTTCCAAAACGGCAGTTGGCGCCAGAATGCAAGCGGTCGGGTAATGGTACATTACTTTGCGATTTCCTTGTACTGTTTGCATGCCTAGACAATGATACTATACAACTTGTTTGTGAAAATTGTTTTTACGTTCTTGTCCTATCAAAATTTGTGAACAACTTCGAATGTCACGGCTATCTTTGTTTCCTCCAATGATTTCCGTGACATGTGCTACATATTTCAGCAATATTAAATATTGTTAAATGCGTTTGACTTTGTCATTATCCGTTTACTGACAGGCTACAGTTTCACTGAGTTTAGATGCTGAGATCACCGTTTTTTGCGAAGTACGTGGCAGAAGCTATGGCGACGTCAAAACTGATTTATCCAATGTTATGCCTTACCGGTGACGGTAGACAAAGCTAAATATTTGGAAAGAAGTTACGAAGTTTATTTTGATCACGGAATGCTTATTCACAGGCAAAACTATAAAAGACCCTAAAAGAATAACTGAATTAAATAAAACATGCACACACACACACACACACAAACAAATACTGGGGATATTATCGGGCTTTTGTCCATGTTTTAACCGAACTGAAGCGTTTTCCCGCGTTTCGTTGCTTAGGAAACTCCTTGTTGCTTGTGGCTCGTCTCATGGCTGAGACGTTTCATAAATTGGCAGCGTCCAATTTTACTGTCTTGTGGAAAAACCGCAACACAGCTAAAACACAAGGTCCGGTGATAAATCTAAAATCTTGATTTTCACTAGGCTTTCATGATCTGGCTTGTGTTGTTCCTCTGAAGTTTCATCATACGAAAATAAAACTATAACAAATTTGAAGGGAAGAGTAGAGAGTCAGCGGGGAAGTTTCCATTGAATATGTTCCTTAGCCGAGAATCTGTTCGCAGCTTTATATGTTATCTCCGTACCTTATTTTTTCCGAATTTGCATGTGGTTTCAATTGAATGAGGTCGTTGGCTCTCAGCTGTGGCACTTCCATAATGCATGAATGTTTACAATTCTCAAGTTTCGTTCAACACAACATTAGCGGTTGCACGATAAGTCATGTTTCAGACCTTCGAACATGATGCAAGTCCATCCATAGGCAAACCAAAAGAAATTCATCTGCCCTATATGGAGTCATGGAAAACCATCGAATCATGACCAGGCTTTGAAAACCAGAAAAGAAGTAAAGTTTCACCCGAAAAGATATATAGAACCAGTTTCAAACACATATCAGATTTACTAACCCTACTGAAAAATTCGTGGAATATGCTTAGCAGAGGGTAAGTATTTTGCATCAAAAAAGCACCTCCAATGAATTAGCTAATGATTTAAAAACATTTACCGCAAGAAATGAAAAGAAAAATAGGTGACGAACTCTATTCGCTTATTAAAAGGACTATTTGTCAAAAACACGTCCGACAAATTTCTAAATAAAGTCTGCCACTGCCCACTGTAACTGAGGAGCAATGGATTGGCTGATAGAAAAATAAACAACAAACCTTAAAAACAAAGGACACCACAAACAAATTTGACGTAAAATGACCCGCCTTGAATGTAGTAGAAACCTCGTTTTCCCTCCGTCGCTGTAAACGAACTGAAGCCAGAGAGCCGAAAACAAACTCAATCATTTTAAATAGCATTCCAGTTCGCTACTTTGACGGCAAAAGTTCTTTTGCACTCGCGTAGGTCATGAACCTTTTTTTATGAGATTCACCATCTTGTTAACGGAGGATTAACTTAGTATCTAAATTTCAAAGAAGCGAGCAGATAAAAAAGATATCCCAGCCTTCGGTCAAAATGTCAGTTGATCATATCTCGGACTGGTGAGCCGAGGAATTCTTTCCTAACAGATCTGCATTTATTTGTGAATTACAATTAAGTTTATATCGCTTTATATAGCCCCACCTCACCAAGACGAAGAGCACTCTGAAACCAGGGCTCTGAGACTCCCACGCTTTCACTCCAACGTTAACGTTTGGTGTTCAATTCTTTTAGTAAACGGTTTGTAATTGTTGTGAACATTCGAATACTCTAACACTTTTCTCTTTTCTTTCTCTTGCAATCACGGTTTTTCGTGTTGAAACTTGCATTCCAGATTTGAGCTTTGTTAAAATCCCTAAACCTGTCCAAAGTTAATTAAAATTAATGACTTCAATTTTTGTTTTTCTACCGTCATATCTTTAGCTAAATAACCGAATTGATTGTGTTTACAAAAAGAGTGATTGCGTTCCTTGTCTGAAAAACCCCTGTTGAAAATTAAGCACGCAAATACTAGCCAGGCTTTCAGCTCCCCACGCATAAAGCCTTAAAGTTGACATTTGGATATTCCTTTCCCTCCTTAGCAATGAATGTGTTTTGGTTTTTTTGGTTTTTTTTTTGTTACAACATTCTTAAATTTTAAGAGATTTTTGGTTTATTTTATATTGCAGTCATTCCTGTGTTAAGTGATGATTCCCTTTTGTACGGTTTCCTATGGGTCTCCGAGTCTGCAATTAATGTTGAGATGAATCACAACTTCAGTGGTAACTAATTTCAAACAGGGATTTCCCAGCGTTCTCAAATCACACGGGTGACCCTTTTGGCAAAAGGAAGACCTTACATACATTTTACTTCAGTTTCAATTTGGGTCGATCGTTTCTACTGTTCGCGTCTGTTGAGCTCTTAAACATCTAAAATACGCACTCCATAAATTAAATTTAAGGTCTCTAATTACTTCTCGACCTTCCAGCTCCTATCTAAAACCACTTTAACTCCACAACATTAATCCCAGCTTGTTAGCAAGAAACGCAAACGACACACGATTGTCGACAAATGCAGCTCGCTGATTCCAACCTCTCTGATCTCTCTGCTCTCTGGGAGTCTACCCAGAAGACGCTAAATTTCAAAACATCATAAATCACCCAGAAGTGTCGATCCTAAGTATGTAAGCCGCATATCAGGTGTTTCTTACTCTTGCAGCTGACCTTACTATCCATTTCTGAGATCCTTTGCCGGAATTCCTGTCCATGTGTGAGTCACAATGCAAAGAGTCGGTCAAATTTGACCGCGTCACTGTAGAAATGCGGCGGCGCTTTGCAATCATTATGCGGCACCTGTGCAGAATGTTTAATAATATAGGGATTTGTAACAGTCTAGAGCAAATTGACCGAGGAAATTGTCTCTATAATTTACCGTAGAGGAATCTCCATTTGATGATTGAACTGGTCAGGAGTGAGTGAACTAATTCCTTTCATTTCATAGTCTCTATTTTACCAATTTTTGTTAGCGCCCAGATTTGCATGACATCGAAATAGCTGACCATTTTGACCATAAATCACGAGATTAAATCCTAGACCATTCGTGCTGTCTCTTTGCAAGTTACAACTCTACAAGGCCACCAGCATAGAAGATGTGGTTCTCAACAATGCCCTTCTACATCTTTCCCACGGCTTATGTTTTTCAAGCAATCCATCATTACTGCAGGAGATAAAAGCTTGATTACCAATCTTCAACTCTTTGACGTTAACGAATGGTTTCGCACCTATATTTCCTGAGTTTATAAATCATTTTTGGAAAGGCGGCATTGTTCTCATAGAGTCCTCTTGTGTCCGAGCGTCAGTCTGCGGCACAGAGATAACACAACGAGTATTTTTCACAATGCCCTCTCGCGCAGCGTTATGCTGCAGCCCAAAGTATAGTTTCGGTGGTCGACCCTTAAATCCCACCCCGGCTGACATAGTTAATGAAATTAATCTTGCGTCTCTTTTACAAGAGGGCGTTAGGGAACGAAGAATGATCGACGATAGTGCTTCGAAAACAAAAGAAAATAAAGTTAGCCTTGACAATATATGTCACCTACATGTTAAAGGACTAGAATACGAGTGCTTGTTGAATGAAAAAAAGGGAGCTCACCAATGAGTTATCTAAACGCGTTTTATTCACTCAAGACTGAACTAAATGAAGCTCTGTAATCTTGTATTTACAACGCTATTGAGGCTGGAGAACGAGGTTGTCATTCCGCGGGTGTCATGTTCTTGACTCATAATGTGCGACTTTGCGGATTCAGAACTTAAACGAAAGAAACCCTTAACTCTTTTATTAACAGAACATGTATGTTAATTTAGTGCTATCATAGATTAAACTCGAGAATGTCCGGTTCTTGGTTTTGATCTGTTGAGCCAAAAATAGTTCAAGCTCCCTAAGTTCTGGCCGGATAAGTAGACAGCGAGAATGATTTATGTCTCTTAGCTTCTTTCCTCAGTTTGTGTCATAAACCTCGATAATTTATGATCGCACAACTATGTAGCTTAGCAAGCATTTAACCCAAAGTCAAATTATGTTGGCTAAAGGGATTTGTTTGCCAAACTGAACCCCCGAATCAGTTAAGCAAATGAAGATACCGCTACACAAACTGAGTGATAGTTTGTCGGAACTATTATAGTTTCTACCACGTTTAACTATATGAGGATTAAAGACGTTAAATAACCACGTTACCGTGAATGCTCCGAAAACGTAAGGATAAGTGCTTGTCGAAATAACGATCACAACGCGAATTCACACTATCATCGCAATATTTCACGTCGAGTGTCTGGATTAAGCGTAAGTAGAATGCAACGATCGATGTTTGAGGGGTTCGTCAAATTGTAACATCCCAAAATCTCTACATTGGTTAAATTTCTAACCGCTTGCACAATTTGTTGATCTGCTTGTTGTCCATAATCTTTGCAGCCTGAACGTCGCTCTTCATTTCTTCAAGATCGCGTCGAAATTTCGCTCTTCTGTTTTGAAACCATGTGATGACCTGGGCCCCTGAAATTCCCAGTGAATGTGCAATCTCGTCTCTGTCTGATGGCGAAAGATACTTCTGGTACACAAATCGTCTCTCCAACTCAAATATTTGTTGATTTGTGAAACACGTTCTCGCTTTGCGTCTTTTCCTGGCGTTCAGCCTTGCTTGGAAAGCAACAAGTTTATGTTGAAGGGTTCTGGAAGCTGAAAAATTATTTTAAAGCAAAGTCACTTGGTACAGCGCAGAAGTATTGTGAAGTTGTTTTCTGAGCGTTTACCATACATGCAGAGAAAAGAAAACAAAAAAGGCGAGAAGGCAAAATCCTTCCTTATATAGCTATGCAAATCGTGAATAAACAATCAGACAGAATAAGACTAAAACTGCTTTTCGATTGCTTTAACGGGGTCAACACTATTTAAACTAGCTTACTAGAGAAGCGGATTCTATAGAGACAACGAAAAGGGTTTCAAGGAGTGTTTACACGCGGGTCAGTGAATGAAAGCTTTCAAGAGCTAATACAGACCACTTCCCGCTAAGAGTTTCCTGAGCTCTGCCTCTGATCTGAAAAATACTTACCTAATTCGTGGTTTTCAGATGTATTTTCTAGATCCTCTGGCAGATTATGGCTAGTAAAGTCCTCCAGATGGGAGAGAGGCGAAGGCAGTGATGGCCGGTTTTCTGTTGGAGACAAACTTGGTCTTTTTCTTAGTACCGGCACTTCTCTTTTCGGATGTGGAGAGTTCAGAATGGCTTCAATGGAAAAAGGTAAGGCTTTGTTCCTTGTTTTCCCGTCATTTTGTTGAAGAAGGTTTCTTCCATTTAGGTGTAAGCCTTGTGGATCAGACGAACAGTTTCCAGCACTTTGCTTCTCCATGAGAAATTCTCAAGGAAACGGGAGAAATATGTTGTTTTTCAACCGTGTGTCACGTAGAGCGGAGATCAACTAATGGAAATCACGACGGTCGGCGGAGCTTTTTATTAGAACTTCACCGACCAATGACTTCAACTACCTAGGAGTTTTCACCTAGCCTGTATACGCGTGAATTAAATTATACAGCTTGTGCGAAATTGATGACTTATTAATTTAAGTATTTACCTAGCATACTGGCCAATCACCGTTCAGGCGCCGTTTGCGTAATTCTATTTGCCTGACAGGCCGTCAAAGTTAGAAACCCAAGATTAATTGAATTAAGCTGTCAACGCTATCAAAGTAACCTTGTTAGGACAATGAAAACATTTTAGGAGCTGCCAAATCACATTTGTGAATGAACCGATCAGAGCAATTATCTCACAAAGCACGAGTTTTAGAGTCAACAGCTTGGAGGCTATGAGTTTACACCGTTGTCTTCCTTTTGGGAAATCGCAAAATGATATACATGCGTTTGAAAGAGGATTGAGTTACATTTGTGGGAAAAGCCATTATATCGTTATCATCCTGCCAAAGCTAAATTATCGCTCGCATCTCCTAATTAATTTCGCCCTTTGTCTAGGTAGACGGGTTTATCCTTTAGGGACACGCACATTTATGGCGATCATCTATCTAATCTTGCAACGCCGAGAATTTCTGGCATTCGTCCGCCATGGCAATCGGGAAGAGACGACCCTTACTGAACCCGTACAACGCTTGACAATTTAAAAACGGCGAGAAAAATCAAAGCCATTAACTCTTTTTGCTCCGTTTGCTTGCTTCCTTGTTTATTCTTTGCGAAATGCCTTAAAGGTTAGCGCGTTTTAAAACGATTTTCCGCGTCCATTTGGTAATTGGTTACCGTGTGATTCATCAAAACAAGCCTTTGAAGATGTTGACAGTTCCTTTGAAACATTATTTTTCTTTTTCTGGGCGTTTTTGTTTCTTTGTCTCGGCGGAAAAAGGACCGTTATATCAGCTGCAACTGGAAGACAAGGCTTTAACAACTGTTCAAATGGTGCCCACAACACCTTTTAATTCCATTAACTGTGCTTAATGGTTCATCTTAGCATTCCACGGCCTGAGGCCGTTTTAAATTCTAATTCTCCATTCATTATTGTTCTCTCGCTAATTTTAAAACATTAAAATCTTGAGAAAATAATATAGCTTGAAACATTAATTATGTAGGGTATAGTGTAGTAACTAAGATCCCACGGTTTCGCGGATTTGTGTAAACTGGTTTGTGTATTTGCTCCCAGCTAACACTTCTGTTACCGGTGGTTGAGTCGACTATTAGGGATTGCCACTTGAATCAAACAGCTTTTATACCCATTTAACTTTTCAGTCTTAGAAAAATTAACCTTAAAGAAGAAAACGAATAAAGAAGCCAATTCTGTAGTTCGCTTTTCGCTATGAAACGAGGACCAAGTATAGTTCGCTTTTTTGTTCGTATTGTAAATCAGATCGCTGAGGCGATTGCACAAAAAAAAAAACGCTAAATCTTTAGAGTTGGCATGTTAAATCATACGCCATTAACGGGGGTTAATTAAGGCTTAATTAGCCAAGGTAAAATACTATAGCAGTTTAACAAATAAATGCGTATTTTAAGATGGCTGCATCCGTTTACTCAGTCAGGTTACCAAATGGGTTTTGCATCGGGAAAGGCTGCTTTGATCACGCTTCAGCTGTTCATATTATTGGTTCGGCTTCAACAAGTCATGTCAAAAATGACTCGTTGTGAAAAAAAACTCGGCAACCTGCACGAGACAGGTGTGTCGACGCTTAGAAAGGCTGTCAAGTTATTCCCGCGGAAAGAGACTTTCTGTCATTTAAAATTCACAGTTGCCATGTTAAAACAAACAAACAAAAAAAAGCATTAACCAACAAGGTGAGTCGGACCTGTTGAACGTGAAAGAAAGTTGATCAATCCGATTTCAATAAGGTTTGAATGCGAAAGGGGACAAGAAATGGCAAAGCAGTCGCTTTTAGTATGTCGCACAATTTGAAAAACGGAAGCGCCTTTT
>NC_090885.1:57923966-57926466 GCF_036669925.1 Montipora capricornis
AGAGATCTTGAAAAGTGTGGCTACGCGGCTACGCAGACACGCAGAATGCAGGCTGTCTTACAGAGGACACGTAGATTTGAAGATGGCTACGCGGCTACGCGGCTACGCAGAAAACCTAGAGTCCAGGCTCTCTCAGACAGAGAGAGAGAGAGAGGAGAGAGCGCCTCATCTGCAATCATGAGCGCAAAGAAACACATTTCTCGTCTTTTCATTCTTTCCACTAACAGAAATACAACTACGACAACATAAACACAATCTCACTTGATAAGACTCTCTTTATTACCAAATCCAACTGTTAATTTCAAATGCAAAATCATTGCTTAGCTACACTTTCGTAATCCTATAAATTACATTTTAGACAGACATTATTGACATTAAATCACGGTCAACATGCCCTAATCTGTTCGTATACATTTAAGAGGACAACAAAAATCAAGTTTAGTTTCGTTCACAAAACTAAACTATCAATTCTCTAATAATAATTTCAGTTCAAAAATTTTATCATTAAGTATAGCACCCACGTTTCTACTTAAAATTCACCGGTGCCTAAAATATGTTCCCACACTTATGCTTTTTACTTAAATTGGTCAATCCTTTTCAAGAATAAAACGCTCGTTTACTGATTAAGCCTAAGCGCTCGTTGCAGTGATTAGGCCGAAGAACTCTCGTAAAATTTTAGCTTTCATTTTGCGGTTCAGTCAACTACACTTTTCACGAGATAATGTGAAGAATAAAGCACTCGTTTACTGATTAAGCCGAAGCGCTCGTTGCAGTGATTAGGCCTAAGAATTCTCGTAAAATTTTAGCTTTCATTTTGCGGTTAGGTCAACTACACTTTTCATCGACTACGGGACTGCGGACCACGGTACCACTCCATTTTAAGACTGCGGACTGCGGACTGCGGACCGTATATGCAGATTTAAGGTAGGCGTAAATTATTTTGCCTGAAATTTAAATACACACTTCTTTCCTTACTAACATATTATGAGGGGGAGGGGTGGTCTTCACAACTGCGTAGCCGCGTAGCCACTCCATTCCCTTACTAGCAGATTCCGAGGGAGAGGGGTGGTCTTCACAACTGCGTAGCCGCGTAGCCACTTCATTCCCTTAATAACAAATTCCGAGGGGGAGGGGTGGTCTTCACAACTGCGTAGCCGCGTAGCCGCGTAGCCGCGTAGCCGCGTAGCCACTTCATTCCCTTACTAACAAATTCCGAGGGAGAGGGGTGGTCTTCACAACTGCGTAGCCGCGTAGCCGCGTAGCCACTTCATTCCCTTACTAACAAATTCCGAGGGGGAGGGGTGGTCTTCACAACTGCGTAGCCGCGTAGCCACTCCATTCCCTTACTAGCAGATTCCGAGGGAGAGGGGTGGTCTTCACAACTGCGTAGCCGCGTAGCCACTTCATTCCCTTAATAACAAATTCCGAGGGGGAGGGGTGGTCTTCACAACTGCGTAGCCGCGTAGCCGCGTAGCCGCGTAGCCATTTCATTCCCTTACTAACAAATTCCGAGGGAGAGGGGTGGTCTTCACAACTGCGTAGCCACTTCATTCCCTTACTAACAAATTCCGAGGGGGAGGGGTGGTCTTCACAACTGCGTAGCCGTGTAGCCACTTCATTCCCTTACTAACATATTCCGAGGGAGAGGGGTGGTCTTCACAACTGCGTAGCCGCGTAGCCACTTAGCAGACACAAGGCAAGTATGACATATATGTATTTCTCGTTCTTAAAGCGTTAGCAGGAGATAACTGCGTATCCATGTAGCCAGCTTTTTCAGGGTTATAACTTCAAATGGAGGGGTATTCAGCAGTTACTCCAACAATCGTTATTTTCCACATACAAATCCTTACAAATATGCAAATCGCTCGAGTCACGTAACAATGCAAAGGTCATCATATAGATCGTTTTCACGTGACGTCATCATTTTCGAAAATCCAAAACTAAAGAGCCACGAAAGTTTTTATCCTCATCAGGCATAAGAGGCGGTAAATTTGTATCCATTTGCAATTTTAAAGCTCAATCAGCGTGCTTCGTTTGGAAACCAGAGCATTTTGAATTTCTGAGTTATAGCGGTGCGTGACACGAGGCGACGATCGAGTTTATTGAGAAATATATATTTATCTCATGGTTTTGAGCCTTTTTAGAATTTAAAGCATTAGGAAAAGTGCTTAGGTAAATAGCTGTCTGTTCTGTACAGATGATCACTCGCCTAGATAGCCAAAGTAAGTAACAGATGTTGACACTATTTTCCGGCCGCCATATTGGTGCACCACAGATGTGCACCAACATGGCGTTTTCATACTGGGCTCTGTAAATTTCTGCGAAACATTTCGACGAATATCTGAAGTTTGGGGAAACGCACAGGCCTAAAACTTGGAGAAGTGTCTTCTTCATTTATCTTCTACAACATCACTGGATGGTTTTCGATTTATTTTTTCGATTTATTTTTTTATGGCGTGACAGTGAAAACGATCTATAAAGAGCTGCTCATATATCGAGC
>NC_090885.1:57931466-57938966 GCF_036669925.1 Montipora capricornis
TCCCTTCACTTCTTCCTTGCACGCCCTCATTGTCCTCATGCTGGTTATCCCTTTCCCTTCCACTTTGAACGCCTGTCACACAGGCTCTCAAACCCAATATGCTCAGAATGTTGTTATGTGGGCAACAGAGTCTCAGAATTAAAAACTGGGTAATTGGATGCCATACAAATTAAATAATAATATGTAGTTTGTCAGCAATTTAATGGCAAGTGTAGTTTTGACAGCAAGCTTTGATGCATGAATTCTTTTTCTTGTTTGGTTAATTCTTTTATTGTTAATTGTGACATTTACATGTAGTGTCGTTATCTATTTGCAGCTGACTGTCCTAGGGCAACATGTAACCATGCTGATGATACTCGAGAAAAACCTTACAAAATTCCCATTCATTCACTGATCTCTCCAAGACTCTTGAAATCCCAACCTTACCCTGGAAATACAACTGAGACTAGGGAAATAGATCATCGACTAGTTCAGTCCCAGCCTGCGCCACATTCTGGATCACCCAGGTTTGTTTGCATTAATTTGACAGTCGGTTTGAACAACTTTTTTTAGAGGGAACCGGTAATTTAGTTTCTCTGATTATGAAAGCACTGGCTGTGTTGCAGTTGTGTTTCCTGTTTGGTAGTTGTCGCACTTACATTACAGTTGCCTGAGGAAGAAAATTATTAAATGCAGTTGTGAGCAATCCAGTTAAATTTTTGAAGTGGGGGGTTATGTAGACCATTGGACGGGTCACCCAGACGTCGTGCCAGCAGCAGCCCTTTGGCTCACACATTCACACTTTGAATTATTTTGTAATGTCCTGTCTCGTTTTGAGGACACAGGCGGCCGCTGAAACTGACGTCACTTTCGATTTTGTGCAGCCCAATAGTACAATAGGAAAATTGAACGTTGCAAAAATCTCCCAAAATGTATTTCGCTGATGGTAACCTTTTACATTCGCGGGACGAAATTTATGTTGTTTTCATGTCGCAAATAATTTTGTTGCTGATGGCAATTATTTTACTCTCTATTGACACTTCCCTAAGCTCTTCTTAAAAACTGGGTATCAATATTTATTTACCTTTGCATCAATATTTGTTTTGCATAAAGCAGCCTAGCGAAATCTGTACCTTGCTTTGTTCGCATTTTTGGGCGTTAAAATGGAATTTTTGGTCTGACAGCAAGTCGTATATTTTTGAGGTCTCCCATCCAGATACTTACCCTGCCGGAGAGGGATTAACTTCAGTAAACTTTTGTCCTGCATCTTTTGTTTTGTTCATTAAAATGAGGGCATGCAAGCATGAATATGCCTGCATGCACTCTTTTTAATTAACAAAACAAAGGACCAAGCCTCTTGAGTATTATCACATGATCTGTATTGGGAAAACAAAATGTACAAGCCGAAAAGGTCTATTAAATTTAGTTTTTTTATGATGATGTTAGCTATGCATATCATTTGTCCTCTAATAGATTGTACAGAACCAATCAAAATGCGTGCATTATTGAGCTTATATGTAAATGAAGAGGCTGTCAACAGAATGAGTTTTATATTCTTACAGCCTGGCCTGGATCACTGGTCAATATTATCATTTAGTATATACTAAAACGGTGGATATTGAAAGTGCGCACTGATTGGCTACTCAAACTCCGGATATCCTTTGCTAGTCACCTGCAAGCAATTAGCGCGGAAGTTGCGCTCAAAAATGTTGTAATCTTTGCAGGAATGAATGAGCCACCTCCACTTCGGTGAATAGTTGCTAAATATCAGTTGTTTTAAGAGTTACAGACTGAGTTACACTGATTGATTCCTGAAGTCCTAAATTATCATTCAGATAATTATGTGGTTTTTTTACTGTGATAAATGAAAATCCTGAACAAGATTTATAATGGCAATAGGACTGAGTGGAGTCCAATTTTGTCCATAATCATAGGTAAAGTCTGCTACGAGCCTAGAAGGCCCAACAGGTCGGCGCTTATGTCTGGTTACTGTAGCATAAAGCGACTAGGAGTATTTCTACTCCCCCCTGGATGGGGTGCCAGTCCATTGCAGGGTTACCCGCCAACATTAACTTCGCCGGTACCCATTTATACACCTGGGTGGAGAGAGGCACCGTGAGAGTAAAGTATCTTGCCCAAGAACACAACACAATGTCCCCGGCCAGGACCGGAACCCGGACTACTCGATCGGGAGTTGAGTGCACTAATCATGAGGCCACCGTGCCTCCGACCTATAATCATAGGAGTGATTAACAAAATCGGACGACTGCATAGTGGGAGTCGGATGTGTTTAATCACGAGTATGATTACAAACCAAATTAGACGACACAAAGTCCCGTTACCAATTTCTGAGAAAACAAAATGAATGCATTCCTTTTTCACTGTCTAATGTTACAAATTTGTCCATTTTGGAAAATCCCCAGTTTGGTAGGTTAAGTGGTTGTTGCTATGGTTATTGTGATAAATTCTGTGATTGGTGGATTAAGCTGAGTGCACTTAATATGATTGGCTGATGTACATGTAACTGTCCGATTTCAGGGATCCGATTACAGCCAACTGTCCGATTTCACTGACCGATTTCAACCGTACACAATAATTAGTGAAAAATAAAGTAGTTAATGCACCAATCAAATTTGAGAAAATTGTAATGGTTATGAATTGGGCATGATAATTGGAATGAATTTTTTGAAATAAGAGTATCTGAGTGTTTTTTAATGATCTCTCAAACTGCAGGAGTGTAGGAAACAGTGAATTGTCCTTGTTTCACCTCAAACAAATTGATTATCAGAGAAATGTGATTCCACCTGCCATGAGGTCCCCTACTCCGATGGAACTCTTCTTGTACAGATCACAGACTATTGGAGCTCACAAGGTTCCAGGTTGGTTTTGCGCCCTTAAGCCCTAATTTCTACCCCTAGCTACCGGTAAATTGGAACAGGGTAGCTACATGTAACTTTGGCCATAAAAATAATTTCGTAAAAAAGGTTGCTGTTATTCATCGTGGTGAAGTACAATAATAATAAAGTATTCTCGTTTGTCCCACGATGTGGTCACTTGTTATGTAGATCGCGACGTATCGACTGCATACTGCTAGTCTTCGTCAGTTGGATGTCTCGATCATGTTCTTTGATTCTATCTTGCATAAGTCTTCCAGTCTCGCCGATGTAGACTTTACCACATTCATAGGGAATCCTATAAACCACGCCGTCTTGTTAAGTCGGCTCCACAGCGTCTTTCGGTCGTACTAGATATGATCTTAATGTAGTCTCCGACTTGAAAACAGCGCGTATGCCTTGTTGCTATAGTCGAAGCGGCAGCGGCGAAGTTGTTCGGATAGGCCTTTGACCTAGACTAAATCCGCAGTAGACTTGTACTTGATCGTGTTCTCAGCATTTCTACTCGGTTTCCTGGTCTTGGTGATTTTCTGCAAGAAAGAAAGAGGGTAACCATTAGAGACAAGGGAGCAACTTCAGAATACCCGGCCACGATTGCGTGACATTGAGCGCTTGCTCCTGCAGTCCCGAAGTCGATGAAAGTTTGAGCTGGTAATCTATGGCTCCCGCAGTCCCGCACTCCCTCTGTGAGAAAAGGATGAATATGAAATGGGGATAAAACTACTGCTCCCGCACTCCCGCACTCCCGCAGTGGAAAAAGAATGAATATGAAATGGGGATAAAACTACTGCTCCCGCACTCCCGCACTCCCGCAGTGGAAAAAGGATGAATATGAAATGGGGATAAAACTACTGCTCCCGCACTCCCGCACTCCCGCAGTGGAAAAAGGATGAATATGAAATGGGGATAAAACTACTGCTCCCGCACTCCCGCACTCCCGCAGTGGAAAAAGGATGAATATGAAATGGGGATAAAACTACTGCTCCCGCACTCCCGCACTCCCGCAGTGGAAAAAGGATGAATATGAAATGGGGGTAAAACTACTGCTCCCGCAGTCCCGCACTCCCGCAGCGGCTCGCCGGTTTGGCAGTGGTTTTAGTGCCTTTAAAGCGAAGTAGATATATAAGAGTGGCTCGGCGGCTCGACAGTGGTTTTAGTGCCTTAAGAACGTGATAAATATATAAGACCTCATCACTGAAACAAGCGCCTAGGCTTAATCAGTAAACGAGTGCTATTTTCTTCAGACGATCTCATAAAAAGTGTAGTTAACCAAACCGTAAATTGAAAGCTAAAACTGGTTTTCCAGAGTGCTTCGACCTAATCACTAAAACAAGCGCTTAGGCTTAATCAGTAAACGAGCTAGTGCTATATTCTTCAGACGGTCTCATAAAAAGTGTAGTTAAGCTAACCGCAAATTGACAGCTAAAATTTTTGAAAGAGTGCTTCGACCTTATCACTGAAACAAGCGCTTAGACTTAATCAGTAAACGAGTGCTATATACTTCAGCCGATCTCATAAAGAGTGTGGTTAACCAAATCGCAACTTGAAAGGTACAATGTTAAAAGAGTACTTTGGCCTAATCACTGAAACAAGCGCTTAGGCTTAATCAGCAAACGAGTGCTATAATGTTCAGACGATCTCATAAAAAGTGTAGTTAACCAAACCGCAAATTGAAAGCTAATATTTTAAACGAGTGCTTCGACTTAATCACTGAAACAAGCGCTTAGGCTTAATCAGTAAACGAGTGCTATATTCTTCAGACGATCTCATAAAAAGTCTACTTAGGAGCATGCATTTAATGTCAGACGATCTCATAAAAAGTGTAGTTAACCAAACCGTAAATTGAAAGCTAAAACTGATTTTACATCCTTTTTCCACTGCGGGAGTGCGGGATTGCGGGAGCAGTAGTTTTATCCCCATTTCATATTCATCCTTTTTCCACTGCGGGAGTGCGGGAGCAATAGTTTTATCCCCATTTCATATTCATCCTTTTTCCACTGCGGGAGTGCGGGAGTGCGGGAGCAGTAGTTTTATCCCCATTTCATATTCATCCTTTTTCCACTGCGGGAGTGCGGGAGTGCAGGAGCAGTAGTTTTATCCCCATTTCATATTCATCCTTTTTCCACTGCGGGAGTGCGGGAGTGCAGGAGCAGTAGTTTTATCCCCATTTCATATTCATCCTTTTTCCACTGCTGGAGTGCGGGAGCATGCATTTAATGTCACGCAATCGTGGCCGGGTATTCTGAAGTTTAGCCGAGACAAGAACAGAAGACAGGTGTTTTTTTTCCTTGGAGATAACAGAGAGTTTTGTCACGAGACGTTTGTCGCGCTCGTAGAGGCACTTGACAATACAGCGTTTTACTGATTGCGGGTGGTGGGAATCATACGCTAAGCACTGATCAGTGTGCGTAGGCTTCCTGTACACGCTGGTGGTGAGACGGCCGTCCGGTTCTCTTGAAATTGCGGTGTCAAGGAAAGCGAGTTTGTAGTCGTTCTCTGTTTCCATGGTGAAGCGATCGAAATGCAACAATCACAGCTGCTGAAAACCAACCAATCACATCGAAGCATCCTGCTTAAAAGATGACGCGTAACCAGTCAACCGCATCGCCTGATGAAGACTAGCAGTATGCAGTCGAAACGTCGCGATCTACATCACAAGGAAACACATCGTGAGACAAACGAGAATACTTTATTATTAAAAATAATTTCATTGGAAACTTGGTCAATCCCTTCCTTGGCGATGGGGCTTATCTTTTGAAATCAACATTTTCAGGGCAGGTACAAAAGTTGAACCAGATCAACTCTGATTGCTTACCTCGGTTCGACCGAAAAAAGGCCTCGTAAACCAAAACCAAGATTAGGGCTATGGTTAGTAATTTTTTTGAGGCCTTATCATTATTTTTTTTTTACATTGATATGAGGTGAGCAATCTGAGTTGATCCGGCCTGACTTTTGTACCTGCCTGTATTTTCATGTCAGACTGGTGTCCACTCTGTCTATGCCACAATGTATTGGCCTCATTGGACCAATAATAATAGTGCTTTTGGTTAATTTAGTGGCAGAAGACCTAAAAATAGCACTAACCTCGACACTTAACTTATGTATGAAATACTCAGAGCAAGTTATATGCTTCAGCTTGACTGGACACTTTGTGTTGGATCGGTCAAAATTGGGCGTGCATCTAATTAACCATATCCTGCGAAATCGCGCGGAATATCGCCTGATACTCAGCTGACGAGGCCGTAGGCCAAGCCGGCTAAAATCAGGAGATATTCCGCAAGATTGAGCATGATAATGGTTTTATTATTCAACACATTGATGACAAAGCACAATTTTCTATGTTTATTGGAAAAAAATCTGGAAAAACTACCATTTTTCTCCGCGACACACAAAATTACGTATATTGAAGGATATCTGTTGCGTACGCACGACGAATATTGCGCGCGCTATGACCATATGTGGACATTGTCATAATAGGGCCATTTATACGGGAAAAAAAAAGACGCGTCTTAAATAAGGCGCGAACTGCTCGTATAAATGGTACAAAACAAGCCTTCGCGTCTTATTTTAGACGCGACTTACGTAAGACGCGTCTTATCTTGGAACAGAATTTTCGGATGTTCTTATTTTGTCGGCGTCTTAAATAAGATGTGACCTTCCTCGTATAAATTTTAAATGGTTTCACGTCCTAAGTAAGACGTGATCTATAAGTGCGTATGCTGTCACTTGCGTGACAACAACAACATCGTCATTTTGTCGACGAGTCACCCAGGCTAACAAAATGGCTTCCCAGTCGGGCTCAGAAACACCAACAAAACAGAGAAACACTTGGACTGTGGTGGAGAAGAAAGAGTTCCTCATCCTTTTCCCGGAACTGGCAGTCGCGGAACAACTTGAGAACTGCGTGACAAGTTATTTTTTGTTTTAATTCAATTGAATTAAAAGGGTTTTCAATTGACAACTTTGCGGATGAAAAGTAAAAAGGTGGTAACTGTGAATTAACAGTTATTCTTCGAGGGCGTGCTAGATTTCTAATGATAAATAACCAAATAAGACGCGAATCATTTATACGAGATGTTCGCGTCTTATGTAGGACGCGAACGTATAAATGGTACAGTTCGCGTCCTATTTAAGACGCGCCTTATTTTCTCCTGTATAAATGGCCCTAATGTGTTGAATAATAATCAGAATTATACTAGGGACACGAAGTGGCCGGAAGTTATAATTCAAATTATATGAAAACATGAAGTAAGAAATATATGAGACAAGTGCTTGGTTTGAAGCACCAAACGGGAAATTCCTACCATTTGCAATTGTTGTCTCAGATACTTCGAACGGAATCTGTGAAATATGATTATCACCGGTACATGCATTTCTGGAATAAATACGTTCACAAGCACACCTTTTTGCGTTGGCTACACCTGTTTCATCCCAAAGCAAATTGATCAGCTGTTAATTCGTTTTTGCCGTGGCTTTGATTATTAAACTGTTGTTATCTTCACCACTTGCATGCGGGAATGGCGTAGTGGTGAGAGCACTCGCCTCCCACCAATGTGGCTCGGGTTCGATTCCCAGACTCGGCGTCCTATGTGGGTTGAATTTGTTGGATCTCTACTGTCCAGCGAAA
>NC_090885.1:57943966-57953966 GCF_036669925.1 Montipora capricornis
ATTTTTGTGTGGTCTCACTTAACAGTAGAGCGGAATTACTGTAAAGGAATGCGCGGGGCACAGCGGGCTTAAGTCTCAGTCTGCAAACGTATCACGGGGCATGTGCCATCCATAGTTGTGGGCGGCGGTTGGATCAAAGTGAGTTTCGACCCATGGCAGAGGTCTCTTTCCCCTACTCGTCAGCCCAGCGAACGCAAAAGAAAAGAGATTTTTGCTAGTAGGGAATGATCATTCCTGAGATATGAAAATATTATTATTGGTGGGGGGGGGGGGGTGGGGAGGGGAGTAAGCAACAGTTTTAGCCTAGTCCTTTCTTTAGATCGTGTCACCTGTCTTCTGGTTCGTCAAGTAAATTGGTACTGAGATCTAGCATTGCCCGGACGTCTCGGCAAAATTCGCATGCCGAATGGTAAGAAAACTGTGAAACGAGGATGCTTTATTTCCTTAGCAAATTTTATGAGAAGCTTAATTTAGAATTATTTTCAGCTGAAATTCCTTTTGCATTAAAAGTGCTGCTTACATAAGCAATCAATAAATCTTTTTGACGGTCAACTGTTCAATTAGTTGGTCCCCCAGTATATCGATCCATTCCTGGCATTGTATTGAAATGTGCGCTCAGCTTTGTTGTTTGTCTTTACAGCGTTTTTCAATTGAGTGTCGAAAGTAATTTTCGAATTGTTTTGGCTTTGCATTACGTCACTCAGTGATGAGTTTAAAGTTCTCGCGCCAATTTTGCAACCAATCAGAAGTGAAACCAAAACCAATTGTGCCTGCGCGTGCACATTTTCCCGCGCTTTGTGTCAGCTACGTATAATTACTTCGAGTTTTGATTGGTTTACTGGATTGCCTCCGTCCTTTGGTTTTGGTTTTACGACACTCAATTGAAACTCGCCCTAATTCTGGGAAACTTGGTCGTTCCATGAATAAACTGCACCACATCGAATGTCCTGTGTGAATGCTACCAGGCATTTTGTTACTTTTTGGCCTGGATCAAATGTTTTCATTTCTTTTGCGTCAAGAAAGCAACTTAGATGCTTTGAAGACAGCAGCAAGCCATGGTACCATGGAGCCTCCAGTTACAAATAGTTCAGACTCATCACTTGCGAGAGGAAGATCCAGTTATGACTTGTCCAAGACTCAATTAACATTTAGACTGAGAATCAGAGATCCACTAATTACAAAACAAAGTAAGCAATGTTTACATCATGCAGAAAGGAAGGCTGTGTATTGGGTCTGGTTTCTTGCTTCTTAATTTATTGCCCCGTGTGGCCCCATGCGACCCACAGCTTATTCATAATATGCATGTGATCTGAGAAAATAGATTTTTCTCACCAAGTGTGTACCACTTACATAAATGGCGGCCAACTTGTCATTCTTTTGTATTCATGTTAATTAGACCTTCTGCCCTAGTATTTTGAAACAACAATTGATATTATTTTGATTTTTGCACTTTACAACAAGGCTAAAAGGTTTATTTGCATTAATTAAAACAAATAATTAATTAATATATTATGTTACCGCAACACGCTAGCAGGCGCCGAGGCAATTTACTAGGGTTTTTATTAACGGCAAAGGGTGTTAAATTTGTCTAAGTATAATAGCGCAGTGTGGTATCTTAAATGCACATACTTGCAGTTGTTACAAATTACGTCAAAGCTTGCTTTCTGTTCATTCGAAACAATTAGCGTGAACGAGGATGGCAATAAACATGTCGATGACTGGAGGACTTGCAATGATTTTGCCAGTTACTGACTGAAGACCGCGGTGAACTGTTTGTTTAGAACAAAATGAATGTTGTTTGCCGACACCCAAATGTAAACAATCCCCTTACGGGCCCGCACTTTTTGTTTAATGTACAGCGTTCCTTTTAGAGCATTCCGCACATACCGATACAACCGAGTCAATCTCTGATATTCAAAAGTAGTGTTTTTTCTTCAATTTTCAGCTTTTGCTCTCGCCCTGAGTGCGTTGTATGAGAACGACAGTGAAATGAATGTTTCTGAGGCAGATGCTGTTGGCGTGCTGGCTGCTGCGAATTTCCTTGGTTTCACGGCTTTGGAAAAATTGTAAGATGTGGCATTGAGCTACAGACATGTAAGGAATAAAATGGAAGAGAAAACCCCTTCCCCGAAAAAAAAAAACCACGGATAACATTCTGCAAAGACTAAAAGACCATTTTCTCAACCGTGATTTTGAATGGAGGGGTGGACCTAATCTCCTTTTTATTTTGTCCAAGATCGTAGGATTTGACGTATGTCGTTTAACAGGTGTTCAATGTGTACTTGAACAATCAACGAGAAATCTTAAGTACGTCAGCCCTTTAGCTGGGAACCTTAGTTACTCTGGTGGCAAATCTATGTAGAGGTTGTTCCATGTCGTACGGGTTGCTAGGAGCTTAACGCTTGCCAGTCGTTCCCCAGTCATTCTTCTTCTTCTTCCATTACTTAGCTCCACCTATAAAGATGATTCTTCCAAGTGGTCAAGGTTTCCACAAAACATTGAAATTTGAATAAAATAAAATAAAAATAAAATAAACAAGACATTTCTCGGTTTCGAAAGTGATTAGCCAATCGGGCCTTGTAAGAGACCAAATATGGCGACTCAACCATGCTTTGCGGCAGGCTGTTCCATTCTTTAATAGCTCTTGGAAAGAATGAGAATTTGTGGTAGTTTGTAGAAGACGAAACAACTTTGTACAATATTGGCAAAGAAACAGGCCTACAACTGCATTGGACCAATCGCCTTTGAAGTGGAGAAGGTGCAGAGAGCATAATGTGCGATCTTGCGAGCTGAAGAAGCATGGTTGTGACAGCGGAAAAGAGAAAAGCTGTTTCTCGTATTTTATCCTTGTCGGCCTCGTTGCCATGAATGCAGGCGTGAACGTTGCGAAACCAATTAGAAAAAGCAGGCAGGCAAAGAGTCATACCTTCAATCAACTAATTAATTGCAGAATTTTAGCTTATATATTTTGATTCATCCCCAGAACAAGAAGTCAATAGGGCTGTTTTACATTTTCCCGGAAAGACGCTATTTGAACAAGCCTCTATAAATGCTGAAGCATTTAATCGCCAAATTTCAGAGCTTGTAATTCCTTAACGTAACAACGAGGTGAAATGACCAATTTTGTGGTTGATCGTTCAGTGCACAAGACGGCGCATTTTATTTTTGCTAAGCACATTCCGTACCATTCATGCACATTTGACCCCTGGATAGTTGGTGCTCATTTTCTCAGTGAAATGATCACAATAACGCCAATCTATATTAATTTCTCAGATGATCTTTTGTCGTTGTTTATACACCTTATTGTCAACTCTGGAGGATACTTCCAACCTATTGTTTTTGTAAAAATTTAATGATAACTGTAAAACAAGTGTTCGATTCTCTTAGTGGCTCTTAAGAGGACTGGTTGTTTTACAGGTGTGCTGATGTTATGCAGCGATCCATAGCTGCTTGGTCTGTCTGCGCATTTCATGCTTCTGCTTCCAAGGTATGACAACTAGGCCATCTCCAAGTTGTGTGCCCAGTAACCTGGCCTTTGAATGGTTGCGAGGTTGCTGGTGACCGTGTTTTTATTGCAATGCATTGTGGACCGTGTTGTTGCGATTTGACGTGGTTGTACTTTCCTAAGAAAATTAAAGAAGATTGTATCATCACGGGTCACCGAAAAACTTGCTTTCATTCCTAGACCAGCTACTCAGTCACAAATTTAAGGATAGTCTTGTTATTTTTTTGTTTCAATTTATTTCACAAGACGCACACTAAGGGTCATGTTACAAGGCAGTTTTTTAAATTGGGCGTTTGGTGCAGAGACAAGATAAGACTGACTGTAACTGGGAACTACTTTCCATAACGCGTTTTTATTGGTCTTTTCTGTTGTCGGACGTTTGCAGCGAAGCACACGTGATGCAACTTTGAAAGGTCAGATTCAAACCCGCTGAATTGCTCTCTGTTGCCCTCGCAACACAATTTTTACAAAATAATAAGCATGCCACGCGAGAAAAAAACTGTCTCAGCTGTAACATGTCCCCACAGGCAACACGCCTTTTAGCGTGTACCTAAGGGATACTGTCACACTAATTTTGCAAATCCAGAAGACGGTTTTCACGGTGGTAATTTGAACTTTATCAACTCGTTTGCATGATAAAACCAAAATTTCATGTTTCAGAGAACGTTTCATGTTTTTTGATGAGGTCTGCTAGTTGTTGTGCGCTTTCCTCACCTGCTGCTCCGAGCCTTAAAGTGCACCTAACCCCAAAATATTTTTTTTGCTAAAATGAATCTTTGCAACTGTTCGAAACGCATTGCGGCCATTTTTTCATTTTTCTAACAAAACCTGGCATTTTATAGGCTTCGAAAGTTGCAAAAATCCAAGCATCTTTTGTTCACGACCGAGTCAGAAGGGGAGTGGGTCTATTCCTGATTTGACGTCACAATCTACTTTGCATGCATTTTTACAAAGAGTTAATGCAATGTAATTCAGTTTATGACGTCAAAGCAGCAATAGACCCACTCCCCATCTGACTCGGTCGTGAACAAAAGATGCTTGGATTTTCGCTACTTTCGAAGCCTATAAAATGCCAGGTTTTGTTAGAAAAATGAAAAAATGGCCGCAATGCGTTTCGAACAGTTGCAAAGATTCATTTTAGCGAGAAAAATATTTTGGGGTTAGGTGCACTTTAAGCTTTTTCAGTTATCAGTTTTGATTGTGCTCTTTCCACTCTTGGATTGTAGTAATGTATTAACAGCCTGAGCCTTAAAATTACACTAAATTGAACCAAGTAGAATCAAGACTGAGCTGTAGAGCTATCATGCAATATAATTAACGACTTGTGGTTATTCCGTGTTTAGTACAAGCAGAGCTCTGTTGTGGAGGCATGTGAGAGATGGCTTGAACTCAATTTAGTACCGCAGGTGGGTTTTATATATTGAAAACAGTAAGATATGTAAATGTGATTGGCACGTTTGTCTTGCAGCGATGAAGGCACACCCGAAATAAAGTTATACAGGTTTTTTTTAGGTAACCCGTGACCTTCTCGGATTGCCAGTTCGGATGATTTACCACTGATAACAGACCAAGAGGCGCGTAGGGCCTATTGGAGGAAACTTGGTTGGGACACCACGCTAGAACAGAACTGCTCTTGTGCTGTTCAAAGTATTTCAATGATTTAAGTTGTCTCGAGCTCTTAAACAACCCCCCGCCTTCCCCCCCCTACCCCTCCCCCATTTAACGTTAACTACCTTCTTATGCTTACTAAAACCCCAAGTGCACGCCGGTCCGCACATCACACATTGCTACGGGATACCCTTCAAGGCTGAGCGGGCAATAATTACAGAGGAGGGAGAAGGGTAGTAAGAGACCGTATTTGATGTTTGAAACACAAAGAGCAATAGACCACTGTTTGAAGAGAATTATTTTTGTATATTTAGCTTTCAGTTCAAATATTCTTAAGTCACTTGCCACAAGATCTCCTGGAAAAATGCCTGAAATCCACCAAGTAAGAGGTTTTATGTTTGTTCTTAAATCGGTGTCGCTACTGACATGGTCGAGAGGGGCAACGACGCGGGGTTTGGTATACGTCATCTTTGCTTGGACTCCCTATTGGTTTACTCAAGCTGTTTTGGATGTTATCCGAACAGAGACGTTCCTGTCTATTTTCCTTTCATTTTGTCGAAATGAAAATTTAATGTGCGGCTTAAGGTGGCTCAAACCGATTTCAACACTTTCAAGGGACCTTGTTATTAGAAGGATTGACACTACAACACTTTATCACGTAACAGCAATCGTGTGGTACCATGTGAAAAATCAATTATTGCTGAACAAGATGCAGTCGTTTTTGTGACGTAACAAGTTACCACGGCAACAAGAAAGCCTTGCAAAAACACCCTATATATTGGCGTTAGTTGCTCACTTCTGAAAAACGCACTCGGTGACCCCAATTTTTTTATAGCAGAAAAGTAATCAGCAGGCAAAGATAAAACTCTCTGCAAAGTTTAAAAGAAATCTGTGTAGCGGATTCAGAGCTACAATACATTTTCAATTATTTAAGGTTGCTCTGAATCCGTTCCGCAGAATTTTTTAAAACTTTGCAGAAATTTTTATTCTGGCATGCTGACTACATTTCAGAAATAAAAAACGGGGGTCACCGATTTCGTTCGTGAGATATGACCAGCTAAAGCCAAAATATGGGGTGTTTTTGCAGGGCTTTCCTGTTGCCACGGTAACTCCTTACGTCACAAAAATGACCGAATCTTTTTCAGCAATAATTGGTGTTTGATATGGTATCATAACATTGCTGTGAGGTGATAAAGTGCTTTAGTGTCGATCCTTTCAAGTTTTGAAACTGGTTTGAGCCACCTTAAATGGAAATCAAAATTGGGGCACTTACCTTTCGGGTAAGAAACTGGCCAGTTGTTCCTAAGGGAAGCGAAGCAAATGACATTTAACCTATTGAAGGACATTATTAGGAAAAATGGATATTTGACCCAAATATGCGATAAATGTTGTCGTTTCGCCTGCGTAAAAGCTAATTCTTTCTACCAGGGTTGACTTTCAAGTGATCGTTTGAATGTAAATGGCCAGGCGAAAAAGGCGCAAACGAAGGGGTCGGTACATTTCGCTGACCCTCAGTCGATGGACTACCCAAATGGACTACCCTAAAAATGCTATTTCGGATGAGTACTGTTGATCCATGTGTAAGCAGCATCTCAAATAGTGGTTACTTAAGCCTCAACACCCATTTTAAACAGCATTGTTCAACAGTATTTAAGTCTAAGCTCCCATTTTAAAAAGGTTAGCTTTCGATTATTGTTGTGATGGCCGATTACGTCATGTAAGCTAACCTTTTTAAAATGGGTGCTTAGACTTAAATACTGTTGAACAATGCTGTTTGAAATGGGTGTGAGGCTTAAGTAAGCACTATTTTAGATGCTGTTTACACATAGATCAACTGTACTCATTCGAAATAGTATTTTTAGGGTAGTCCATTTGGGTAGTCCATGGACTGGGGGTCAGCGAAATGTACCAACCCCAAACGAAGGAGGAGGTGGCGAGGAGAAGCACAGGCGCCCCAAACTCAGTGTGAGGGAAAGCCAACAAAAAATATAAGGATTTTGTTTGGGAATCCCGGTTGAACAAATTCTCAATGAAAAAGCCTAACCTTATTGCCATTGTTGGTCGCTTCCTTTCTGTGTGGTTTTTTGAGGTTCGACGAGAATTGAGCCATTATCAGTTCCTCGGTTGTCAACAGCTATAGTAAAATACCAAGGCTGAACACTGAATTCTCAGGAGCCCACCAAATGGGGTCAAATATTCCTGGATAATATGTTCCCACGGTTAAAATTCCACCGTAGAATGCGAGGGAAAAGGTTTTTCTTTCATTTCAATCCGCTAGCCGCGCAATCGAAGCCCTGCCAGCGACGCAGGCGGCTGTTAGTGTCCCAAACGAATCGTTAAAACGATGAATTAAAAAGATACTCTTATACATTGAACACCACACGGCTACCGTTGAGTTCGGTTTGGTAACGAGTCTTTGTTTGTGACTTGGTAAGGAGTCTTTGTTTGTCTTTGTACAAAGGAAAGGTTACGTTCATACAAACGTTGGCCGTGTAGCACTTATATTTTAAACAGAGTTTACTGAATAGAGGGTAATGTGAAGTGCTAGATTTCTATCCCATATGAACCATATGGGATAGAAATTTAGCACTTCACATTACCCTCTATTCAGTAAACTTTGTTTGTCTTTGTTTGGTAACTTCGTTAGGGACGACAAACAAAGACTCGTTACCAAAGCGAACTCAACGGTCGCCGTGTAGTGTTCAATGTGAAAGAGGACCCAATTAAAAAAAAAAAAAGATTGTCGGCTCTTTCCGCTCTGTTATGTCTTTACACCTTTATGAAAGGAAGCAGTAAGTTTTGAGTGACAGGAGGATTTTTTCTGACACTTTATCAGCCAATCAGCCATGATATTTTCTCCGTTCATGTGTGAACGGAGGCTTTGAAAGTGTTGAGGGGTTGATTGCACGCGGTTTCTCACTCCTTCTCATCGGCCCCTACCCCCTCGTGGTCTCGTTTGACTTTGGTCCAGGTTTTCGCGCGGCCATATTCAGAACAATCACTCGAAAGAAAATCCCAGTGGAAATTCGCCAAACCCCCAGCTTCCCAGCAGGCTAACTTACAATGAGTGCAATACCTGTAGGAAGGACATCAGGAGAAGTTTAGTTCTAATACCGTAATTACGCGTTCAAACCTACGCGGTTTTAAGAATCTTTTATTGTTTCCGACGCAGCATTTATTTCAAAATCATTGACAAAAATTACCGTAAATCATTGAAATATCATGTAAAACAGAAACTTGTTTAACGATGACATATTTCCCTGTCTTCCTGAGGACGGTGTAGATTTCCAACTTGTTCCGCACTTGTTTATTTTAATTTTATTTTTACTATCCCGGTTCGGTTAAACACCGCATTCTCTTAATTAGATGCGGCGTTTGCTCGAGGGCGGCTTAAATTGTAAAGTTTGCTTGTATTTGGGGCGTTTAATTGAGTGAATACCTAGAAAGTGAAAACCTGCAATGTATGCAATTCTACCACTGGTTTGGGCACCATTAAATTCGTTTTCTGCTTTTCGATACAGGCTTTTCACGTGGAGTGAATATTCGTTGTATAAGTTGCTGGCTTATTGGATATTTTTACAACAACATCCTAATTTACAGGTAATATAGAGGATATTACATGGCCGCGCGGGGATACGAATTTTATCTTCGAGTGCTGAAAGTATCTCTCACGAGTGAGCGAAGCGAACGAATGAGAGATACTTTCAGCACTCGAAAATAAAATTCGTATCCCCAAGCGGCCATTTAATGTTCTGTTCATTATATAGGTATCGATGAGATGTCTAGATTTAAAACAACTTGTTTTATTCATTTTCGAAATGATGAAAAAGTGGTCACCAACCGCTACAACACGCATGTTGTGTAACATGAACCAAGATATAAAAGTTATGAAAAACAAATCATGATAATATAAAATTTGCAATAAAAGTGTTATTGTAGTAGAGAAGAATTATATTAAAGCACAAAAGTATCTTACTATGAAGAGGAATCTCGCTTTTTACTGGCTAATCGTGCTCATTACCCTGACGACACCTACATTCTCACAGATAAAAATGATATTTTCACTGTGCGTGCATGGTGAAAATATGATTTTGAGTAAAAGGGGAAATCCTGGTATTTCATCAGTATCTATGTAATAAATAATTATCTTGATCACCTACTGATATTGAAAAATTCTCGTTTTGTAAGTTTTCTTTTTAATCTGGTTAAATTATCGGATTTGCCTTGGAAATCGAGGTTTTATTGTGGGGTTCGCGAATGGTATGAAGTTCAGTTTAAAGGCTATTCCGTGGATTTTTTGGGTAATGTCATGACTTGCAAAATGCCTTTGAATGACGTGGAACGTCGTAAAACGTAGAACAACATAAAAAGAAATATGACACGGCAAAAAAAGATGCAAGGATGGACAAAAAGTAAAAAGATCGAAACGGATTGCAATTAGTAATGTTGAAAAAAGTCGTTTAAAAAAAGGTTTACGACAGGCCTGGATAAAGGTCACTTTTGCACAGAATCATCTTGTTTTTGATATAACGATAATCAGTTTAACGCGGTAAAGGAATTCATTGTACCATTTTATAGTTCAGAACTGGATCACCGAAGACTTCACCCAAAACACCCCGAAATACCATGACTCAGCCCCATAAAGTTACGAAAGTGATTATTCTATTGCCTGCAGAACGTAGTGTGGATCTTCTTCATCGTACCGCAAACGATCGCTTTTACTCTTTCAAGTATTCTTTGACAATTTTATTGGCAGTTCGCTGGAAAGCGAACAAATGGGACAAGTTTTCCTTACCTAAATCTGGCACGCCACTTTTTAATCAAGGGAGAACTTGTTATGAATGTTTGCGAGGGTAGATCTCTTGAAAAGTGACACAAATATCCAGC
>NC_090885.1:57966466-57978966 GCF_036669925.1 Montipora capricornis
GAAAGCGTTAGCTGTCGAATTTATGAATGTCATAGAATTAAGTCACCATAGTTTAAGTCCGCTAAGAAAATCGAGAGCGCGTTGACCAAGTCAGGAATATGTTACTTTGTGACTGTAGTCCGCGATATTTCATTGTGTACAAAATTCTGTCGCCTATAAAACTCGTTACTTTCAAGATACAAGATGCAAAGATATATAATTCAAATCGCTTAACTGTGTTGTTTACAGTGACACCAATTTCAACACTGTCCAATGTACGAAACCCGTGTTTAATAATTTTGAAAGATGCAGGTATATTTAACATGCGTGCCTTGCAAATTTACTTCCATGCGATACCACTTGTTCATACATTTTTAACGCACTGTCTGTTCAAGTTTTCCTTTCATGTCTGATATCTGTCTAATTTATGAATATCTAAGAATTAAGTCGTCAGATTTTAATCCCGCGAAGAAAATCAAGAACGCGTTAACCAAGTCAGCGATATATTACTTGTTGACTGTAGTCTGCGAATTGCCAATGTTTACAAAATTCTGTCGCTTATAAAACTCGATCCTTTCAAGATACAGGTTTCAAACATCTATAACTGAAATCGCTTAATTGTCTAGTTTCCAATGATACCACATTCAAGGTTGTGCCATATACGAAACCGTGTTAATTTTTTTTTTAAGGAGACAGCTATATTTAACATACGTGCTTTGCAAATTCACTTGAATCCGATAACGCGGGTTGAAAAATTTTTATCGGACACTTGATTCAAGTTTTCCTTTCATGTTTGGTACTGTTGTTGAGCTCTATCTGTCTACTTTATCACCATATAAGAATTAAGTCACCATATTTTAATCCCGCAAAGGAAACCGATAATGCGTTTATTAAAGTCAGAGAGATCGTACTTATCGACTATAGTCGTCCATTTGCCATTCTGTACAAAATCCTGTCGGTTACATAACTCGTTCCTTCCAAGCAGAGTTAGCTAACTAACTCTGTTCCAAGATACAGGTTTCAAAACATAAGTCATTGTAATCGCTTAACTGTGTAGTCAACAAGTCACGTTCGTCCACAAAATGTATATACGCGTTTGTCTCACCATCCTCCGCCATTTTTGTTTGATGGTAAATCGCGAACGACGCGATCATTGCGTGGGAATTTGCTCAGCTGTCAACATTGGTAAAAATGAGGACATGTGATTGGCTATCAGTTAACCCTTGTGGGAATACCAGATCTCGCAGGAGATCTAAAAATAACTTAACAGGGATGACGATGGGAATAGGGCCAGTATGAGGGATTACTTCTCTTACCTTCATAATCTCTTGTTTCTGACTAATTCGTTCCAAGGTCACTCAACCGTCAGAAATTACGTTTTTTGTGCTATCAATGTCATGACACCCTCCTCTCCATTCGACAGTGCTATAAAATACGCGAGATTTCAACATTTCGTGGGAGAAGGGAGTCAAAGACAGGCAGTATTATGAAATTTCCATAGCCGTTTGGGCACGGATGTAGATTTATCAATTCTGCAAAAACATCTTCAAACTCTTCAGGCTTTTCGTGAATATTTTTTGTAAACGGTGCTCCTGTCTAGTCATTTAAACTGGGTTTAGCGCTTGGTTTAACCGATTGACTCCTATAGGAGTGAGACTAAATAGATTTTACTCTAGCCGATTTTGCTTGTGAATGGGGGTGGGGACACTTCAGGATTCAATGATTAAGGGCTGTTTCAAAACGCTGTTTTGCCGTCTTGTTTTAGGTTCACAGCTTGATGAACTACAAAAGATGAATCTCGTTCCACAATCTTGGTTGCTTCGTGTGTATGCTCAGCACTATCATGCGGTAGGTTGTTGTCAAAGTGTTGCATATATTGCTTCAATAAAAGAAGCCACCTCTCGGAAAACACTAATGGTAATGGTAGCATTAAATTCATTGTCACTGCTGATTTATCTCTGATTCTGTTAAAAAAGAGAGAAATTATTTCATCTTTTTTTTTTTAAATCTCTGGCGCCGCCATTTTAAACAACAGAGTCTGAATCACATTTTTTTGTTGTCAAATTTCCAAGGGAAAATATTAAAGAATCAGCCAGTTCAGAGTTCCAGTTGACATTTTTCCAGTTTCATTCCAGTTTAAGCAAGCGAAAATATTAGAACTCTAACATTTCTATACTACTTTGCCAGTTTGTGGAAAACAGGGAAAAACAAATGCCCCCTCCCTTCGTTTATTCAATCTGAGATCTAACACCCCCTCCCCTCCCCCCTTCCGCCTTCCTCTAGTTGTGGTTTTCCCCTACCATGTTTGCACAGTCCCGTATCTTCCAGATCGATAGGGTAAAATTAAATTGTGTTTTCCTCCTTCTAGCTTCAAGGTGGTGGTGACATGTCCCTGATGACAAGATTTGAACACGGAGCGATACGAAAGGGTTTTATTCTGGAGGAGGTAAATAAGGGAGTTGTGTATAATGCTGAACAGTATTTTCTGGTTATTTTCCTGCGTGTTTTGAGAGGTTAAATTTCAGCTTCGTTTTTCTTTTTTTTTGTGTTCAGTGACAAATTGCACTCAAGCTTGTAAAGCGCATGCGCGAAGTTAACCAAAGCGCATACGTGCTGTGGTTGTGCATTGGCTGATTTATCTTTTATAGGTGCATGCGCGAAGTTTAAACCAACGTGCATACCTGGCATTAAATGAAAATGGCGTCGTTGAAAGTAAGCACGAATACGGTGTCTAATACACGCTCAAACCACATACAAATGCACACAGCGTTCCCAGTAGACCAACATTGAAAGATGTCGAGCGTTCCCGAGAGATCAAAATACGAGCGAACTTTATATTTATGTAACAAGAATCATTGCCGTCCTCTGACCTAAATAATAATCTAGCCGGCATCTCTTCTGTAATTTTTTCTTTGTTTTTCATTTGAAAATCCAATCGCAGAAATGCTTCTATTTCCTCCCATTAAAAAAAAAAAGTTCAGTAGACTACTTCGACGATTCGGCAAGCCTTTTTTATTTTTATGGTTTATAAAGATATTATGGGATGTATATGCATTGGTCCCCCGGGCATCCCATAATAGCTATTGGAACAATAGAATTTAAAATGGCCGTGGTATCGTCAAAGTAGTCTATTGATCTGGTTTGGAGCGGTTTTCAAATGACTGTCGAAAGTAATTACAGGATTGCAATTGCTGTGCATATTGATTGGTTTAAAAATCTCGCGCCACTTTATCAACCAGTGAAAAGGAAAACCAAAACCAATCGCCACTTGCACACGGATTTTTCCCGCGCTTTGAGAAAGTTACACGGAATTGCTGCGAATTTTGATTGGTTCATTGCGCTGTTTGCGCCTGCTGCGGATTGGTTGAAATAATTACTTTGGTATTTGTTTTACGACACTCAATTGAAAACCGCTCTGTCTCCCCAATTAGTACGCCACTATACTCACTATACTATTAATCAGTTTGTGTCGGAAGTAATTTCTCAATTCTTTCTTTTGTCTACTTGCTAAGCTAGGTAATTAGCTAAAAAATCTCACGCTAAAATTTTTAATCGCAAAAGCATAGGTGAAGTGCTAATATTCTAGTTCGAAGTCTAACAAACACATTCGTTTGTTAGTATAAAAACAGGGGTCAGGCCAATAAAATTTTGCTCGGAGTGCACGTTTATTCGTATTTTTAACATATGCTTGTTTTTATCACGGCGCGCGCATGTGCTTTTAGAGCCCCGAGCTAGCCAATTGATTTTTACCCTTTAATGCAAGTGGTTCTCCTGTACATGTGTTCACTAATATTGAGCTTCCGTATATCCGGATCGACTCTAGGCTCTGGGAAACTCTATGTAGGAGAACATGCTCCGCAAGCTTCTTATAGCCAAAAATTCGCTATCTGAACCTTAAGGCGCCTTCTCGCACTCGTGATAACGTGAATGCACCAATTAGAGACGCTTTTGATTGATTGTTCTTCACGAAAACCAATGAGAAGGCACTTTGGTTCCCCAGATCTCTTCTCTCCCTCAGTCAAAATAGAAGAGCTGTGGGGTCGAGACTCGATCATTGAAATGTAATAGGAGTTTTCACTTTCGTGATTGTTCTTGTTGTTGTTTTTTATTTTCGACAGCATTTAAAGTATCACTCTGAAATCATGTCTCTTCATGGGTTCCATTTCGAGGTGAAAGCGTTCAAGGATGACATTGACTCAAAATACTCGTTTTATCTCCAGGTTTGTGTTCAATAACCTGTCTCGACAACTCAACATGTGGTGTGCATGTAAACCATTCCTTCACTGGTTTACTGTAAGACGCAGTGCATGCGCACGCGATTTGCTACCAAGGTGACAAAAAAGGCACTAATTATTAACCGTTTAAGGTGTCTGCAGATGTTGCTTGTCCTTATGGCTTACGTCTTAGGCACTGATTCTAAGAAACAAGGATACGGCGTCGAGAACCCCCTACCTCCCTCCCGCCCCCCCGCTCCCCCTTCCTTCCTCTCCGTCCAGAAAACAACAACAACAACAAATTTGATGAAGAAAGGCAATAATGTTTGTGTGCGTGGTCTTTACGTGTGTGTCATAATTTGATATAGCTTGTGGCCGTTTCCTTTTTGCCTTCTTATCGTAAAATAATTGAATTTAAAACTTAATGGAGAATGTCAGCACGTAACCATTAAATGCTCTTTTCTCTTTCCCTTGTTCGAAAGAAATTTGCACACACTATCCATGCTGAACGGATAATAATCGCAAAGTAGTTTAATTTGCTGTCGTGCATTGCTTGGACACCTAAGCTAACACTCGCAGACAGGTACGAAAACGCTGAAAAAACAGTGGTTTGGAAGTGCAAAGACAGGGGTTCTGTACGCCCTACACGTGCGTTTTACATTTCGGTATTTCATTGTCGTAATCTGCAAGACAACGACGTGTAATTGCCAAATTTGAGGGTGTGTGGAGAACATTAACACAGAACGATAATTTTTTTTCACGCTTATTGCCAATGCCGTTTATGCCATTTCAATTCCAGGACAGTCGGCAAACATTTTCAAGCGAAACCTGAAAAATTTCAGTATAGTCGCCGAAAATCATCGCAGTAATGGGAAATCGTACGTTTGTTTGACATGCCGGTTCTTGTCGAGGTCATCTTCCTTAATGTCCTTTTCTTAAAATTCTGTTCCCACTTGCTTTCCCGCGATCGCAAAGGGAAAACAAAACTCCAAATAAACGTTGCTTTTTAGGGGTAGTTATTGAGTATCCAATAATCTAATCTGTCTCTTTTTTTTTCTTTTAGAGATTGAAACCAAACGACCCAGTTTTATCATTCAGAGCTTGCGAACGCCACACATTTTCCATGCGTCACGACAGAGAGGTAAAAAAAGCCGCATTAACAGCGGACCATTTAAATTTCTTTGGAGTCACTGACCGGCTCCAAAATGGTTTGATAGCTCAGCCGTGGAGCAGAGTGATGCGTGATCATTGGTTCACGTCTCATTCCCAGCTGAAACTTTTTTCAGGTTTCTTTTTGGTTGTAACTGCGATGGCCTTTCGGGTCGGTTTGAAAATCCTTGCAGATCGATCCCTTGTTAAAATATATTGGTCTTTCACAAATATTCTGCAACAAAAGTAGAATTTATTATGATAAATAAAATCTGACGCACGCGCAGGAAAATCGCATATCTGGAAAATCTTGGCTCGGAAAACTAAAATAAAGACACACTTTCAAGTTTGACTGAGGTATAGTTAGCCGACTTTTCAGATTCAAAACATTTGTCTTGAGTCGATCACAGTGTTACCGTGGTCTTTCATTAGCCATCTCGACCCCAGAGCTCTTCTCTTGTGAGCACGAAGATTGAGCAGGTGCCGTTAGGTTTAAATAGCCAATTTTGGGCTACAAAAACCCTACGGTGCATGTCCTCCTACATGGAGTTTCCCAGAGCCTTGGGTCGATCCGAGGCTCTGGTGACGAAAGTGTTTCATTAGCCGAATGAAATCTTACGCATGCGCGGGAAAAATCATGACCTGAAGATAAAGGAATTTTAAAAAAGGGTCAAATCCGAAACCTATACTTTGCTCAGGTAAAAAATGAGCAGAGCTGACGAAGCAGTAAGAAGAGGCAACACCAAGCCTATACTTTGTCCAACTTCGGTTTAGCCGACTGTTGTTCCAAAATTTGATCGCGTCACGGGTCACATAACATTGTAGGTGGTTTGTAACCAATCTCTAGAAACACAGATAACAATACTGCAACGTACAACAATGCTGTACAACATTGCTGTGTAAAAAGCACTGTAATCAAGTTGAGACAGATCGACAAAAATATCTTGAGCCAGGTGGCCGCTCAAGCAGGCATATGCACCAATTTTAATAATAATAATAATAATAATAATAATAATAATAATAATAATAATAATAATAATAATAATAATAATATTTTATTTTTATTTTTTTAAATTATTATTATTATTTATTATTATTATTATTATTATTTTTTATAATTATTGATTATTGCCATAAGTAAGGCCACTGACCACTTGCAAAGAATCATCTTCTAGATGGAGGGCAAGAATTGGGAAAATAAATAAATAGATAAATAAATTACAATTGTTGGTAGACGAATAAAAGGAGCTAATGAGAGATCTTTTGTTTTCGTCCACCAACGTGGCAGTGATAACGAAGCATGAAAACCACCTAAATATTGAAATATGCAAACTAGTGTAGTCCAAGGCTATGAAATTGCTGCGGATAAAGTTGGTTATATGTGCGTAACCGGAAAAAGAGTTTAAGGACGGTGCTTACCGTATTGTTATTGCACATACGTTCTACGCATCTCGAGATACTCGGATTTCCTATCGGCGGTGCTTATTAAAACAGGGATATTTTTGCGCGGTTCAAAACTAAGAGGAGAAAGCAGAAGGTTAGCAAGTGCTCTTGGAATCCAAAAAGAAAATTGGGGTTAACCATGTATTTTTCAGAGATAATTAAGCTTCAATTTGGAAATGAACGCCATACATTGCTTTGATTTTTAGGGCTTTTTACAAATATTGTGATTAATTGTCTTTCTAAAAATGCGTGGTTACCCCCAATTTTCTTTTTTGGATTTCAATATCACTTGTTAAGATCTGCTTTTCCCGCACATTCAATTTAGTAGGCACCGTCCTAAAGAAAAGTAAAAATAAAGTAAGTGAGATGAAGGGTGAATTCATTTCATAACTTTTAAGTAATGTTATGTTTGCCTCTCCACGGCCTTCTCAAAAAGCACTTGGAATTGATCGTTGACCAAATGGCGTCCAGGGTTGTCGAAAGAATATATTTAGGCTGTGGCACTTAACTACAAAAACTCAATGGTTGTTATGGAAGCGTTTTAGTCAAGAGCCCTACAAAATGGTTGCATGGGTAGTTCTTTGACATCACTTCTCTGACATCAGTTCAATCAGAAGGCGCATGCGCAATTAGTCCCAGTCCTCTGCCGTGCGTTTCAGTGATGTAAAATCTCTCAGGAAACGAAAGGAAGAGGCGGTGTTTTCACCGGATGGGAACCATCCCATCATTTTTCATAAAGTGTAGCATGGAATTTCTATTCGGACAAAATATGGAACTGATATTTTGAAAAGTGTATCAAAGGAGGGCCTTATGACGCAATTTTTTTTTTTTTTTTTTTTGAGAAATAACTTCTTTCTAAAATTTATGCTAACGATTTTGTGTTATACGGTTCTCGTACTGTTGCGTTAAAAATTTATGAAAAACATAGTTACCTAGCCGAGTCTTTAGACATTTTCTGTTTTGGTCACGTGATTTACCAAATATGATTGAGAGTCGAACCAGAGAAGGAAATGTTAAATAGAACACGTGGCAAAAAAGGATAACTGTAGAGTTAAAGGGACTCGAGAAATGATTATTTGAAGGGGTCCATAGGAACAGTTTGGTAGTGAAGAGCCACCCCCCTTCAGTAATACAGCTATTGATGATAACTTAACCCTACCTTAACCCTACCACGACCTGCTCGGTAGAGCAGCGTTGATCTAACCGGAAAGTGGTGGGTTCAATTCTTAGAGTTTTTCTCTGTCCTTGTGTGGGCCCGATTCCACTAGCAGGGCTAACGCTCGCATGGTTTGCATGGGTATAAAACTAGCACTTCACTTCTAGAGAGCTGGAGCGACAAAGTGTCCCGCTTATCTGCGGGCTCAACAATGCCATCAGACTCCACAATGCAACAATGTTAAGTTCTTGAAAATATACATCAGGTTTAAAGTAAAATTTCGAAGCTTTTATTTATAGAGTGTTTTCACTCACGTGATCATTCAACTTGTTTTTCGGGTAGGGTCGTACCTCTTGTTGAACACTATATTTCATTGGCTGTATAGTGTCGTACTTCCTATTGTTTTCTGTGCTAAATCCATTGTTATCTTTGTTCGTTCTGTTGTTCTTTTGGCTAATCCTGAAGCCCGTTTAATGAGGTACGACACGAACCTGTTTTTACACCGAAACAAAAGAATACGTTTCCATGAAAATATTCAATCCCCAAAGGATTAGTTGGGTACACGAGCATGGCTGCCGTTCCATTGTTTAGATACACCAACATGGCCGCCGTGACGTCACGTGAAAACACTATAGTAGAAGTGCACTTGGCAATCAAGCTACTTCATAGGCACCCCACTATTAATAATCTGAAAGAAACAATTCAAACTTAACAGAAACATGATAAAGAATCCACCTGGCAGGAGGCAACCAGTTGGCTATTTACAAAGCGAGGTAGAGTTGAATCCGGGACAACCGGAAACAAATCCAAACCAGAGGCTAGAACGGCCAGAACTCAGTGAAAATGCAGGATTCACAGGACAACTGGTGCATTCTGGTCGCTATATTAAATTTTTAGTATGTTGTCGCTGGCTCCCGTGCCAATAATCGTCCGAGAGGAGCAAAATTAGCGGGCTTCTGGGCCATTGTTTTATCCTTTTATACATCTTGACCTCTCTCATTCTAGTTTTGCTGTTTGCCGTGCTCCCCTGGTTTATGCTTAATCCGTAGTCGTCATGGCAACCGCGGAGATTTAGTGTAGATCGGCGGCATCAGTGACAATAATTTGCTTCTTGTAATTTCAGGTACGGTATTGTATCCGGGCTCAGTGGTCGGACAGCGGTGTTAATAAAGTGTTTTCAACGGGTGAGTATATTCACAGTATTAGTGTTAATTAACTTTTACGTAGATCCAAAGATCGTTTAAAACGGCAACTGTTTTAAAGCCTGTTGGCAGTCAGTCAGTTAGACTGAAACAACTGATGCACTCAGTATTACTTGGCCCGTAAAAGTGCTTATTTATTGTCATGTTCTTCCTTAGGAATTTCCTCTCAGAGTTTTGGCTTAGCAGGAAAAACAAGGCAGTCGGAGGTATAACCAAATCTTTTTGTAGGAGATGCGTGACACTTTAAAATGGGTAAACAAGCAGGTGTAATCGACGAAATGCAGTGCCCCATGAGTCCATTTGTAGAACTAAAGAGAAAGGGGGGAGGGAGAGTTGTTTTTAAATCTTTTTTTAGCGGGGGAAATCAGTTTCCTTTAACGTTCGTAAGTTTTTGACGTGACACTTGCACGCTGATCTCGCCTGGAGTGTAATGTGGTCGTTTTGGGAAAGCTTTTTCCGTTTCCATTTAGGAATTTCAATGATCAGAAATTCGGATATTGACGTAACATCGGTCAGTCCTGTGTTGCTGGACGTGTGCTACTGACGCGAACTGGATTAATTTTGGAAAGTGAGCCTACAAGTAAGAACTTGTTTTCTAGTAAAAAGCACTGAAAACCACCCATTAGAGATGGCCAAAAATTGTGAAAAAACGTGTTCCTCATTTAACCAGCAGCACACCACCCCGATGAAAGGGTAAAGTAAAATAGCTAAGGACTTTAACGGCTATGTGAGCAAGCTTTGTACGAGCCTTGTACAATATCTTTTAAACGGAAAAGCAAGTTGAACGCGACCACTGTCCTAGTAGCTAGAATGACTTATGTCTCCCGCTGGAACGCGAAATAGTCCCCAAACATTCCATGACACCCCGCGAGGCAATTTCCTCATTCGTTACCACTCAATCATCGGAATTCACATTATCTTAAGGGCCTGACTGGGCTTCTTCCTTTCTCTTAGAAGTAGTGCTCTTATCTATATAACCCATCTTTGTGTTTGAGAACGTTGTGAACATAGTGCGGAATGCGCCTTATTCACGCGCGGCCATATTGGCCATAGGCAATAGATTTCGTACCCCGAGCCTCGAGGCGACATGTTTGGGAACGAGGTTCGATGGGGAAAAGCAAAAGTTTTCAATCCCTCGGGACTCAACATGACAGCCGTGTGATTAAGGACGGTGCCTACTAATTAAAGATATTTTTGCCCCGGTGTGTGATTATGCAGAAAATGTAGATCTTAACAAGAGTTGTTGAAATCCAAAAAGAAAATTGGGGGTAACCACGCATTTTTCAAAGATAAATCATGAATAATATTTGTAAAAAGCTTTAAAATACAGAGCAATGTATGGCGTTATTTCTCAAATTGAAACCTAATTATCTCTCAAAAATGAATGGTTACCCCCCAATTTTCTTTTTGAATACCAAGAGTACTTACTAAGATCTACTTTATCCGGATAGTTTTAAACCGCGCAAAAATATCCCTGTATTAATAAGCACCAGCAATAGGAAATCCGAGTATCTGGAGATGAGCATAACGTATGCGCAATAACAATAGTAGGCACCGTCCTTAAGGCCCATTGAGGTCGTAGAGGAATGAAGGGGTTATACGTTGCCCTTGCTCTTCCTCCTTCTTGCTGGTGGCCGGAAGTGTTTAAGACTTTCTTTGGTATTATTTTTTTCGTAGGTTATATCAGTGGAGGATGTGTGCATGCCCCTTTATGTAACAGTGTCACTGATGTTTCCACCGTCCTAGCTATATATAGGTCGTCCATATTGAAATTTACGATGTAAATATGTATAGTAGAAACATTTTTTATCACTCTCGACAGATGCCCTTTTTACTTGAGAACTTTTATCTGTATAAAGGCATTTTATAAACTTGACTGTTTTGTAAAGCAACCATTTGATAAAAGTAATTGTGGAGTGTTATTAGCGCGGCCAAATTCTGATGTAATGTAAAGTTTGTCTTCTTACAATACAATACAACATCTTTACTGACAATATTCTGTCAAATTGTCTACTGCGCAAAAGCGCTTTTTTCACGCTCAGTCGTTCACAGATGCTTGACTCGAGATATGCGCTGGCCCCGCGATTGGCTTGCCGGTGCGAGAAAAACGCTAAAACGGCAACATTGTACCAGATAAGTACTTGTATCATCATAGATGACCATCAGTCATACAATCAACGCATGCTTGCATTTAATGGATTACCACAGAACCTCAGTTAATGGGCTAAAAGCTTCCGTAAATTTTGATATCACGAATGAAATTACCTGGGACCCTATGTAACGCTACATTGCCTACAAAAAGCAACGAGGTCGTCGACGAGGACGAAAATGCTAAAAAAAATGTGTTCAGTGAGCAGAAATAATGGGTCCGTCCAATCTGTAGTACATTTTAGTTAATATCCTTGTTAATATCCGTGATTGCCGTGAAAGGATATGTAGAGTACGTGGCCACACAATGATGATTTTTCACATTTCTCTCTTGCTGTTAATTTCGTCTAAATCATTTTAAATCCTGGACACTGAGTTGGCGCGCATACATGTATGTTTACAAGTCATAATCGGGAAATTCATAGCAATCACAGGAAATCATATGTTAGGGTGACAATCTCGTTCTCGTCGGGTCCACATAGGGGACCTTAAGATCTAGGACGGCAACCTCAGCGAGAACGCCACCAAACAATAGACATTAATGATCAAAACAATGGATCTGCGCGTGCTCTTTAAAATTTGTACATTTCCGTCCCATTCTCTGCCAATCTGCAACGTGAAATGACAAAATCTCAAGTTCTAAGGAAGACACGAGCGCATACTGAAGGCAGATCCTTGATTTTCATTCTTAGTTTCAACCGCTGTTCCTCCCAATTCAGTTCCTGGATAGTTTGGATTGTTTGTGGAAGTTGAACAAATTGGAATAATCACGAAACACTTTAAGAAACAAACTAGCAATATTAAAAGACGTTTCGCGGCCGTCGTCGTCTTAGATCTTATGGTCTCTATTTGAGGTCCCTGACAACTCGACGACAACGTCGTAAAAAGTGACTCTGCTGGATGCCTGGTGGTCAGCGGAAACCAGCGTTTATAATTACGTTTGGTGTTTACGTTACGAGATTGATCGCGGGCCTGAAGCTTTTAATAAACGCATGAAAATTCTCTTATTCCGTTGTCTTGCTCCTCTGAAAAGTTGCACGATTTTGGCAAGAACTGACCTAATATCAATCAGTTTCTTCCATTTTTGCCAAAACGCAGACTTTCGTTCGGTCCACCTGGAGTTGTACATTACCGTGTTTAATAAAAAAGTTGGTTGCAAATCACCTTTAATAGCGAGAATTTTGTACGATAAACCTTGAAAATATAATT
>NC_090885.1:57981466-57986466 GCF_036669925.1 Montipora capricornis
GCTGGAAAGGTCCGGTTTCGCGGGAAAATCAAACTATAAATAACTTGGTCTGTAAAAACGCCGTTTCATAGATGCAATGAAGTTGTAAGCTCCTAGTCATGGGCTCCTGGCGGAACACCTTCGTTGGGTGCCCCAGAACAAAGCACAACTGACTAGACTATACAGTGCAACAAAAATAACGGATCGACAAATATCTTTACACAAGAGTGAATAAGCTTTACACAATTAAAAAGGGTGTGGAATAAGGAATACGTATTTCGGTTAAAAAGCCCTTCCCAAAAAAATCTCCTAAGGCTGTGTTTTTTTGGAAAAATCCAAAAACGGATTTCGACTGACTGTCTGTGTGTCTGACTGTGTGTGTTTATTAAGAAAAACATTGCAGTTAAAAAAACTGAATTGCGCCTCTTTACAAGTAAGAAATATAAGAAATGATTTAAAAACTACTACTATTATATAATTACAAAGCGACTACTGTCAGAAATTACTTAAATGCTTCCCTCGCACTCTTAACTATGAATGAATTTGCAAATCTATTTGTCTTTACAAGAGGCATGGCAAACCTCCTCTGCCTTCTCAGCTCATATGAGATAGAAACTGAGGGAGGCAGGAGGCTGGTAATCTTACTCCGTGGATCATTAACAATAGACTTAAAAAGGTGTTCTGTTAACTTTTCCTGGTGGGCCCTGATGGACTCAAGCCCTGCTAACTGAAGGGCGTCCGAGTAGTGCACCCTGGGAAAAATGCATGATAGGGCCCTCCTTTGCACTCTTTCGAGCTCGACTTGTAGATACTTTGGTAAACTGTAATGGAAAACAGGACAAGCGTAATCTAGTGAAGACCTGATACATGCGCAAAAATATGTTACAAGATCTGAAGTAGGAACGTGCGCGCGCTTAAGTTGAATAAGAAAGTACAGTTTCTTCGACGCTTTTTTAACAAGTTCTTCTATATGGTCGTGCCACGTTAGCGTATCATTGATTGTCAAGGATTTCATTTGTGATCTCGGATCAATCAATGGATTCTTCAGTGTCAAAAAAGCGCAAAATCCGAAAAAGGAATATTTTCTATGACAACGCAAACAAACAAAGCTGCGGGCAACTAAAAAAAAAAATAACAGATTGACTGGTTTGTTTTGGAGAAATTCGTTAATGAAAATGCCACCAGAAAAGTAAAATACCTTAGTGAGTGATAAACAGTTCTAAATGACCAAAAATGTGCGTGCTAAGGTTCAAATCGAGTACAGAGGGTATTTCTGCAGTTTACTTTTTTAGCTGTAGGAAAGGTGCTAACAATATTATCGCTGCACAACAAACTTTTATTGTAATTTCTGTTGTGAATTTGAAGGAAAGCTAACTATTTAATTTTTCGACCTATTCGTGGCTTCGATCGTAGGGTAAAAATAGCGCGAGAAGAGCATTTCAGCTAAACTGTCATGTACGGTTGTTGCGTATCATTTTTTGCATGGAAAACCGCTTCCTTGCATACGGAACCCGCACCCGCAGTGCGCGCGTCAGTCGAAACTGTGCTATCCTGTCAATCATTTGCCCTTTCACCGGAAACAGTGCATTTCGGTTGTGCGTAAATGACATCGTTGTCCATCTACCCCGTCGAAAGGACGCGACAAAAGTCTTTAGTTAACACAAATAAATACATTATCAATACGGTTCTGCCGTCTTCTTACACTTGATTCGAAAATACCAGCCGGAATTCGTCTCAAAATAGTTAAAAAAAGCACAAATAATAGCCAAAGCAAAACAGCTTACGTTCGAATTCTGCTCGCCGGCAACCCAAGTTTGCGACAATTCACGTGAGCGCGATTTTAACTCCACAAAATGTTTTAAATGGTTTTCTGGCCCATTATTTTAGAATTTTAAATGGGGTATCGGGAAAGAAAAATGGTCAAGCTGACATGTCTTTCGTGTATTAAAACATACATTTTCAAGTAGCGGAAATTTCTATAAGCACAACAAAACTTAACTGACCATGGCTATTGCCCGAGGGAATACCCTTTATAAACTGCAAGGAAGCCGCTGATGAATTTTTGCACAAAACCTCAGCCCCTAACATCGGAAAGCCAGACTTAAAGAGTTTTTCAGCTGAAGGCTCACTAAGAATGAGCTTCTAGAGCTTACCCTCCCGCAGGTTGCCAGAAAGGTACAAACCAGCTGACTCATGTCCGAAAAGAGCAAGAAGGGGCAGTAAAATTGTGTTTCTTTCAGTGTGCGAGAATTTATTCAAAACTTTTCCCTCACTCCCAAATAAGAACTTGCTGTGTCTTGAAATTCTACAGTGAATTACTATTAGGCCAAAGAGGCACTCCCAGGGCTTTTGGGGAAGAAGAGAACATGGCTAATTTGAACTGGAGAACAGAGGAACAAGGGAAAAAAACCAATTTAAATTTTAGGGATCAAAAAGCTGGGAACAAGTTTAAAAGAAATTTGGGAAACAAGGAAACACAAGCAAATATTTAAAGGGAACAAGGCCCCCTCCCCCCACCCCCCTCCCTGGGAGGGCCTCATCTAATGTTCTGCCCCTTTCATCCAACAGCTAAAACAAGCGATTCCAAGAATTTTTTTTTTTTCCTCGGGCCAAAATGGTGTTCAAATGCCCTACCCAATTGTCGGATTTGTCTGTCATACCCTACTAAAAAACAATTGTCGTCGGCTCCTGCCGTCTTTAATAAAGACCTTTTGAAGACCTCTTTTGTAAGCCAACCGCTCACAAATGCTACATCTCTTCCTTTAAGCTTTTCCATCTCGTCCAAACACGTGTTTTATATATAGCTGTTAGCGACTTCGGCGCCCGCAAAAAAATCATTTGAAACCTGACACTTCCGGTTCAATTTTCCCCACCCCACGCAGGCAAAGGTCAAATTCCCCACTCCCCGGGCACAGGAGATAGGCAAATGCCCGGGATTTGCCCGGGGGAGGGGGGGGGGATGTTGAAGTTTCCATTTGATCGGCGCATAACGTCTTCTTCTACAGATTAAAGTTCAAAATCGATCCTGGTTGTTAATCACGTGCTAACCCAATCCATAAACTACAACCTCGTTCCCAGGACCTTTTCCCTGGCTTGGGGGTGGGGCCGCCCCACCCCCAAGCCAGGGAAGGGAAAAGGTCCTGGGAACGAGGTTGCATAAACTAGATACTTATAAAGTGGAATGGCAAATTGATTGTTAGAACAATGCGTGATTTCTGTCTTGCTGAGTTCAAAGAAGCGACGTTTCAAGAGAGTCAAAAGAGAAGACTGAGCGAATGTCCATCGATCTAACGAATCAGAATATAAACAATTGGCGTGACGTCGAATAGCACAGTTTTTCCCGCTCGCTGAATTCTGATTGGTCGGTTCAAATTTCAGTAGCTCTTCCCGTACGCACGGTTGTCAAAAATACTTTTTTCAAATCTTCTCTCAAAAAAACGCTGAAAAGGTGATCCTCAAAAATCCGGATTTAGATTTGATCCGAATCGAATATCCTCCTCGAGTGTGGATACTTTGGATTCATGGTCCATTTTTGGATTTTTTGAAAAAATAAAAAAAAAACGCAAAATCCGTATTTGGATTCAAGAATCAGTTTTCGGATTTTCCCAAAAAAACGCACCCTAAAAAGAGCTGTGGAGTCGAGATTGAGCACTTCCTAAACAGCATATACCAAGCGCGCGCAAATTTCCCGCGCTGAATTTTTTTGACCAATCAGAGTTCGCGACGGAAACGTAACAATGATAACATGACACCAACAGCCCAAAGGTCAAACTTATCGTTACAGTTGTCTTGAATTTTAGCTGCAGAAATTTAATATGTTTTATTTTAGTTTCACCGTTTTGGCTGAGTTATGTTCACAAGGATGTCACGAAAGAACAGAAGGGGAATTTGCATCTTCATTTCGACCATCAAGGGGGCTTTTGCATGAACAGTGATCAAGCGATGTTGCGCCATCCAAACAGGTAAACTTAAATTTTTGTCATGAACTATTCGACCTATTTCGATATTTATTTACTTCAGTGATTCGTGAATTCTTGTTTCCAAGCTTTTATCAGTCTAAATGCAAGGTAAATATTTAGCTTATGCTTACGTTGGACGGTTGTTGTCTACGAAGTTGTGAGAAATTTAAAGTTGAGGGCGCAATTGCTTACTTATCCTTATGAAAACTGCACTAAGTTCTATTTATTAACAGATCGTGGACAAATTGCTTTATGTCCATGAGCTCAGTAAGTAAGTTACATGTAATTTGTCTCCGAGAAGCGGCTACACACAACCAACACTGTCCTACATTTGTTTTAATAACCGATATCGATGAATATATAGTCGACGGTGAATCAACAGTGTTGAATCTACGCGTCACGGATAATAAAAAGGAAGGAGATCGAAAATGAAGATAAATAAAAAAATAAATAACTAAGGAAACAATCCATTCATAATGATGAAACATGAAAGCATGCAATTTGCAATGCAATCACCCAACGACAGATTTCTCAGAATTGACCAGTTAGTAGCCTTTTAGTGGCTGTGAAGACAGCAAGCCACAGGTGGTACATGTAGCTAGTCATCTTCACAGAACACATAGGTTATCTCACCTCCTTACTTGACATCATTGATGAATGTGTTTGATTGGCTCAGCATAACATGTAGATTCCGAAGTCTGATGTTCAAACTCCCAACTTAGTGGAGTGACCATACTTGAAAGAAATCAAACATCTACAAGCATCATTCTGGGGGTTAATTGTTTAGTTGAATGTTCCAAATTATAGCCAGGTCATTGTAAAATTTTGTTATGTCAAAAATAAATAAGTTGGAGAGCTAATCCTCCATGGATGGGCTGTCATTAAATCTGTGCTATCCATAATATTGATAACACAAAAATAATGTGAGAGTGGTGGTAATCTATACATGATTTGAAGAACAGGTGACCCTTCTGAGTTGCCGCTTGTCTGAGATCATTTCAGATTTAAATGGAAACATTTGCCTGTGGTATTTACAATCGTCTGTTATAAGACTGACACAGA
>NC_090885.1:57991466-58018966 GCF_036669925.1 Montipora capricornis
TCGGGCATAACCATTTCTGGATATCGGTTTTGGGCTGTGTATATGGTAGAGATCAAAACGAAAACAAGGTAAGCTTGGCCGAGAGGTACTGGAAACAAGAAGAAGCTGTTTTTTTTTTCTTTGTGGCGGCCATGGGCGGCCATGTTGTAATGCTTTAGTAAGCCGAAACAAAATTCGGATGTCCTCTACAATCTCGCATTCTGGAAGAGTAGAGCGGATTCTTTCCAGCACGAAGTCTTTGTAACGCCGTGGTCCTTCCACCCAGAGCGTCGCAGGAATATAAGGTCCTCCGCCAGCGTGTTTGTTTCTAGAGAACTTCTGGGTAGAGACTGGCGTGGATGTAAGTGTCGGTTTTCTGTTGATTTCCCTATTCTGGGTTACAAGAAAACGAAATAAATAAGGGTGAACCAAATAACGCGCAGTGAGAACAATAGGGACGAGACAGGTTTGAGATCGCAGAAAAAGGATAATCTCATTTCTTTTCGGTATAGAACGACTAAAGACAATACCTTGCTATTCTCCGATTTTTAAATAAGTATATCAATTTTCAGTCCAACAAGCCTTTACAAAACAGTAACAGTAAAGCAAGAAAACAGTAACTTACCCTTCAATTCTGGTTATTTTTTCACATCGGAGCAAACCATGCAGCTGTGTGTTTAGAAAGTGCTGAACCCTGCCGATCTGTTTCCCTTTGACAGTGCTAAAGTGTTTGTCTGTGGCAATGTTTAAGATAAAGAAGGGAGAACATAGATTGAGACAAAATTTCAGATTTATTAAATCAGAAAGAAAATGAATAATGGCACAAAGGAATACTGAGAACAGTGAGTGGGCTAAAAATAGTCTTGATTATAGAGGACCAGTTGTTTCGAACTGTCTAAAAGCTGACCAGACGTCTGGAGGGTAAAAGACAATTTTAAGAAAACTCTTAATTAAAAGAAATAAGAAGACCCTAGAGAAAATCTCTCCTGTAAAAGGAACAACTGTCAATACCGATAAGGATATGGAACATGTTATTTGTAATTAATTTTGTTTATGGAGTTAGTGCCTTAGGTAAGTAGGTAGGCCGACATCAGCTGTGTTTACCTGCCAGGTTTCTGACCTACATTGAAAAATAAAGTATGTATGTATGTATGTATGCGCTGTTGTTTTTACAAACGCTCAAGTTTATGCATAATAAAACAATAGTTACTCAATTCGGTTTTCGCATGAATTATCAATGCTTCCGTTTGTTACTTATCCGCCTCCGGCAGCCTTCGGATTCGGAAGTTAACACAAACCTCGGCCATGATAATTCTTGCTATCATGCTCAAACTCATCCAATTATTTTTAAATACATGACACTAATAAAAAACCACACACTGAAAGATATAGTCTGCCAATTGTACTGTAGTTTAATATGGTAATGTATGCACAATTTAGTTGATTACATGTACTACATGACCTTCACATAGTTATGCCGGTAATAATTTTACGAGGGAACTGACTTGTCCAAAGATTGTGCTCATTAAAGGAATCAAACCCTTGTTTGTATTTTAATATTATTTTACCATTTTTCAAATGTGTTTCTTCCCCTGGAGCAAGATTTGAATCCAACAGCAATGTTCCATTGGAATAAACAGGTACTACACAGACACTTGTTAGTACTATGATTTGTTCACGGTTATCATTGTGCACAGTCCACTTCCTGTTAAGCACCTGGTCATTGTCAATAGCTGTAAGAATGTCACCAGATGGAACTTGAGTCCTCGACTTCCGTTGTTAAGTTATTTACATGTAGCAAGTGACACTGGTTTTTCCTCCTGCAAGGTGGATCTTACCATGGATGTTAAGGGCAAGTTTACTACGTGTCACAGAGTATACCAAACATCAAGGGGCTGACAAAACAGGGTTAATAGAATAGAGCTGATCTGCAGTTAATGCCTTATGAATTGGCTAGACACCTTCGTGGCTAAGGGCATTGATGGCACCTGTCAAAACTGAGTTTCTGGCCTGAATCCATGTATGGGGGGTCACATTTAACATAGCAGGTAGATTCTTGTATGTTTGAGTACAAGAAAAGATGTCAGTTTTCGCCCTTCCCTTGTCTGAGCGAAAAATGGTTGAAGTAAGCAACAGTTTATCTTCAGTACTTAGCTTATTTGTTTCCGATACAACGGTTATTTCTGTCCAAGAAGATGAAATTATAGCTTTCTGGCACATGTAACTGTCTCCTCTTTTTCCATCAACACAATGTTGTGCATAATGGCACTGAACCCGTGACAATACGTCTTTACCTGCTCTGATTTATTGTCCTCGCCACTTTCAGTTTCGCTTCCACAAGTTTTTGTTGCTTTCCATTCCATGGGCTGTTCGGAGGTCTTACGGGGTCGTCCTTCTCCTTTGGATTTGCAAGCTCTACAAGGACAATTATCCCTAATGTGGCTTGTCCACACATATGGTTCCTTCTTTGTGGCAATTTCCTCTGGATCGGAAACTGCTGGAACTCTATAGAGAAATCGCTTGCACCCGGAGTAGATTGAGGAGGGATGAATCTCTCTGCTGTCGTTATCGACAATGATTTGAAATTTCATCCAGAGCTCCAATTAAAAAGCTTCTTTGTTTGCAACACTGACCCTGGTCCGCGGCAGATTTGTGCCACAAAGACGACAGTGTCTCGAGATATTGAATGTGTTCATCCATGCTGTTGGCCTGCATGTTGATCTGAAATTCACAGCAACATAATAATGTACGCTTAAAGGCGTGATAAATAATTGTACTTTAATTTTAAAATGCCCGGCCACAACGTATGGTTAAAATGTTTAGGCGATACTCCGATAGATCTGAACAACGGGAATCGGCCAAGTAGTTTGCACACTAACAAGCACCTTCACCGTCGACTTTTCTCTCTCATCGCAATCGCCATCAATTCTTTGTTTGTTGTGTGTGTTTGCTTGTCTTCTGTAATTTTGCGAGGTTTCGTGGGATATGGCTGAGGAACAAAGTCGCTAGGCTCGAACAAGAGTTTCCCTTAGGTCCCACTACGACACCCAGTATCTAGTATCCAGAAATGGTTATGACCCGGACTGGTAAAAGTGCCGGATAAAGTCAACCTTCTTATCATGGACGGAGAGATGCAGGGAACGGGGAAGGAAGATACTTGTGGCTTGCATGCAGTCGCAAGTGCGCTAAGTATCGGTGTGGGAATTGATCCAGCAACAATTACTTACGATGAAAAGGCGGTGTGGAAACACCTTTTGAATTGTCTAGAGGACCAGTTCTTGGCAATGTTGCCACATAGTACCCGATTGTCACTGCACAAGAAGGGGATTAAGAAAACGACATTCCACCGTGTCAACTGACGATGAACTGTACAGTTCTTGGGTAATAGCGTTCCTCAGCTTTTCACAGCTGGCCGGCAGCGCGTGAAAATACTCGTTCAACGAATCAATCTTTCATGATTGACTTAGGGTCACTTAGCAAGAGACCGTTGTTGTGTCGGCGGAGATTGCACCGACTTGGTAGCAGTTTTGTAGCTGGGCCCATAGCGTGATGCTTTTCCATGAATATCTTTAAAAATTAGAGTAAGATCTTTGAAAATGCTGATTTTGTGCTTTTTGCCATTTTTTTTTAAATTATGTGCAATGCAGTAAAAGTAGAATGAATTAAGAAAAAAATTCACTCAGACCGCGCGATTGGTATACTTAAGACACTGCAGAAATGGTATTCGAAGGTACTTTTCGTGTTCTTTACATTGCTACCTACCTGATGGAGCACCGTTATGCCAGCCCAAGGGCAAGCGTGTGAGCAATAACCACTTCGATTTACTTGCGAAGTATTCTTAGTTTTCATGTCACGCAAGTATCACGCAAAGAAAAAATAAAATCGCTTACCATTCAATAAATTAAGGAGAGAACTTGACATATTGTAGAAGGATAATAAATAAAGACCTTGTCAAAGTTTAACGGCTGTGCGATATTACAAACTCGAGTTATTCGGCAAAAGGTACCACTAAAAATTGTAGTGTTTGGTATGGAGACTCCATGTTGGTGTCCGGAAACCAGTGAAAACACCTGGCCCGGGTTGCTCGAAGCATGGTTAGCGCAAAGCATCGTTAAATACCATGGAAAACTATGAGTTTTGATACCTCTTAAGCAACGGTTAGCGCTAACCAGGCTTCGAGAAACCGGCCCTCAAACATTTTTTCTCTCTGCTAAACTTGAAAACATTCGCTTAGACACTTCTCTTAACATATTGGTTATTCACAATTCGAAAACACAAGGCGAATCGGTATTTTCGTGTACGTGACATGTTTCTCAGAAGTAATCCATATTTCACTCATTGTAAAAAAGTTGAAATGCAAACTGCTCTATTTTCAAAACAAAGCATGCTACCGATCTGAAAACAGGCCAGAAGATATATCTTTTCAATGTTTTTTACCCGATGAAGGTAAAAAACTATCTTTCGGTAAAATTTCTTCCCACAAAGTACCCAATAAACAGCACACTGTTTGCTGGTTATTTTCCTTTCTTATTTTCCTCATTATTTTTTTCTAGCAATTGCAAGTAGCTATACTACAGAAGTAACTATTGATTTTTAACATGCTACATTCAGTATTGCAATTCGCGGAGGAATTTGCCGTTTCATGCTTGTCCATTGCTACTGCATGTTCTGCGCGGAAAGTAGAAAACTCTAGAACGCACGTTCTGGGTAACGCCTAGTGGTAATCACTTACACTTACACTACGTTATCAAAGCCTTATAAATTGAAGTAGTAAAAATTTCAAGTTCAGTTACTGTTCAGTGATCGTGGGATTCGCTACCAGCCATTCGATATTTTTAGTGCCTGGTCTCTGTCGAGCTATCTAAAGGTAAAGTCACTTATTTAACGTCTGCAGTTCCTTCAGCTACGAGGCTGGTATCAATGGAAGCCGACGGTGCGCCCTTTACCTCCCTCCCTCTGTCAGTGCTCCGTTTTACGGATATTTAAAGCTATAGCTATACGGATCAGAGGAAAGTCGAAACAGACGTTGAAGTTACCGAGGATCGAACCGGGGACCTCTCTCTCCGAAAGCCGCGCACTAGCCATCTGAGCCAGGAGCGGTCGTGTCTTTGTGTGAGTCGTCGACCGAAGAAAGTTTTGACAATTTACCTCTTCAAATTTGTTGATTTCATTGTCAAAGTTTTGTTCTTGATTTCGCTGGCCTCTGATTGACGAAATTGTTTCGTGGGTCTAAAATGACTTGTTACGTTGTGTTATTGCCAGTTACGATATAAATTCTTTTAAGGATCTGTTAGTTTTTGATCATTATTTCTCTCTCTACTACCACTACCACAACCACTACCAGTGCTACTATTGCTTCAACTACCGTCTCTGGCATGCTGGGTGTGCAATCAAATATTTACTTTTGCATCTCCCTGCTTAGCCATGCTTTTCGGACTAGGCTTAACGCATGTATTACAAGCCCAACGAACAGCACAACAAGTGTTCTTGCATAAACTGTTAAACAAGATGGTTGGTGATAATGCCGGATGCAAGCAAGCCATAAAGCAACTATAGCCAAAGCAAATGGCACTCCCTGGAGTCCCCCCAAATATCCCAGGACAAACCGCCGCATTTGCTTGGTTTTAACTTGGCCTCAGTTATATTTAGCCTCATTTAAACAAAGTCATGATGATCACTGATGATTAATAATCAGCATCATTGTTATTGTTTTTATAATATCGCGTTCCGTTCATAACGCGCTCCTTGAATAACTTAGTTTCACAGACACGCCCTTCGCAAGGACAGATCGAACGTACGCGGATCATCACCCATTGCATCTAAAGGAGCTGACTGTTACTCTTGGCGCGATTTTTACACGTATACAATTGCTTTCTTTGAGTTTGAAGATATCTCACTTTAGTCTTGACATGGTTTTTACTTCATTTAACGTGAAGAACCCGTGAAACGTTATTTCAGAGGAGATGTGTTGTTTTCTGAGGTCATTCTTCGCTCTGGAGAATATCTGGAGATTTAAGCTATTTTGAAATGATTTTTGTGTTAGTGGTTACCACCATTTCATCCGCAATGGACTGTAGATAACAATTACATTCATTAATAAGCCAAAAAAACCTTATGGCTAGAGGGATGGTAAAGTTCAAAAACAAAACAGTAACCCAAATATCTGATGTTGAAATGAAATATCGTTGTGGTATGGTGAATTCTTTTTATTTTTTATTTAATTCAATACTTATCCAGGGGCATCCAATTTAGCAGTTTAAATGGAGCCCTGACACAGCACAAAACAAAGACATTAAAACATTAAATGCAGCATGTACCGCTGGCGTTACTGTTTAAGATGGCCTTTTAGTTTGATTTTAAATTCGCTGAACGTCTCTACTTGCCTAATGTTTCTCGGAATGGTGTTGTAAGTTCGAGCGCCGTTTATTCTGAAGCTCCCCTAATACTTGGTAGTTTTTGCGAAGGGAGGGCGCAGCAAATCACGGCTTCTGGTGTTATAGCCATGGAAAAAGTGCGCGTGCCTAAACTCTGAAAGTAAGTACGAAGGCGCTCTTCCGTGAAGACATTTATGGACTAAAAGGCATTTGAGATAATTTTTGCGCGCTTGTAGGTTGGGCCAGCCAAGTGTTGATTTTAACTCCTCAGCCCCGATTGATCGATCTTCAATAATACATGCGGCACGACTATTTAGCTTATCTAGGTAATCTTTGCTCCCAGCCCAACAACTGTCCCAGACAGGCGAACAGTAATTGAATAATGGCAAGACTAAAGTATTGTAGTGCATTAGGCAAGTTGGCTTGAGGAGAACCTTAAGCGCTCGACGCAAAACACCTAATCTTGACGAGATCTTGTTACCAATATATTCTATGTGGTCCTTCCAAGATAGTGTGTTGTCTAGGAGGACCCCAAGATATTTGAACTTATTAGCCCTGTCTAAACGCGTATTACTGATTTCTATAACTAGATCGTCAGCCTCTGTGGTCCTCTGATGGGTACCAACAAGCATAATCTTAGGACATCAGTTAGGCCACCAGTTAACTGGGCTTGAATTTCACTGACAGACTTGCTTGTAAAAGAGATAAGTGTATCGTCAGCATAAAGCTCGACACTACAACCTTGAACCGCCAAGGGTAGGTCATTTATGTAGATAATAAAGAGTAAAGGGCCGAGCAAGCTACCCTGGGGGACCCCGAAAGGTATAGACGGGGGTTCAGACAAGAGCCCATTTACGCAAACTTTGAGTGGGCGTGGTTAAATAGGACATAAACCACTGGACAACAGAGCGATTCATTCCTAGTAAAGCTAACTTATCTAACATAATGCTATGATCTAAGGTGTCAAAGGCCTTACTTAGGTCTGAAAATATAAGGCCAGTTAATAGTCCTTTGTCAATGTTTTTAAGCAGAGTGTTTGTCACGTGTGTGAGGCATGTGGATGTTGAGTGAAGTGGGCGTAAGCCAGATTGGAGAGGAGAAAGAAGCCTATGCTCCTGTAAATAGTTGTAGACCATACGGTGGACAGCCCGTTCAAGTATCTTGGAGAAGACGGGAAGTACTGAGATTGGCCGAAAGTTCGATGGATCCGATTTCGATCCAGCTTTGTGAACCGGCGTGACAATAGCATGTTTCCAATTAGCCGGTAGCGTTCCTTCATTGATCGTTCTGTTCATAAGTAGGGTTAAGGGTCTCGCCAGAGCTTCAGTCCCATCCTTTAGAAGCCGCACAGGAATATCGGGTAGCCCAGATGATTTCTTGGAGTTCAGCGATTTCAGCTGTTTGTAAACAAAATCCACCGTTATTTGTGACAAACTAAATTGTGCACGTGTTAGTAGTTGAGGAGAGCAACTGGGTGGGACTGCTGCCGTAGATTTAAAGAAGAATGCAATGTTGGCTGAGATTAGCTTTGGATCTGTGATGACTTCACCGTCAATTTCCAGAGATTGAATTTGATCAGCTTTAACATCAGGTCCAATAGGCCATTTTACAGTTCTTTGCTCAGCGACCAAGCCTATGAATGGCTGCGAGGCTGCCGGTGACCTTGCATTGATACAGACCTCACTGCTTTTATCATGTAAATTGCGTTGTTGTAACGCTAATTAGTCCGTGATATTAACATTACAAAAGCATGAAGGTTTGTATCAAAACAGGGTCACCGGCAGCCTCGCTTCCATTGTTAGGCCTTTTAACTTAGCCACAACTGTAAAATGGTCTATTGCAGACTTGATTGCACTCCATAATTTGCTGGAATGGTTCTTATTTTCTTGAATCAGGTTAGAATAATACGTCCTTTTTGCCTCTTTAATTTGATGGTTACAGTTATCTTGTTTCTGAGTGATCGATATTCTTGCCATTCATAAGATCATCCAGTCTTTTGTGACTTTTTGTGATGAAAGTTTCGTTGAGTAATTAGCGCTCTTATTTGATCGTCATCCAAGGGAGCGTGTTAGAACGAACTCTACTTGTGCGGGTTGGTGCATGTCGATCAGCAATGGTGACAAAAATGTCTTTAAAAGAAGCCCACGCCTCATCGACCGTGAAGGAGGTGCTAATGAGATCCCAGGAGGGAGAGTGTAAGTCTCTGATGAAATTTGGGACTGAGTAGTTCTTATAACTCCGACATTTGACATTTTCAGTTCTAATTTTACATCGATGCTCATGATAGCTCATGATCGCTAAATTATTGAGATTTGCCAACGTTGTGTAGCAAGCAGGCTCCGGAGCTCTTTGTGTCTTTCAAGTCGATGATTTACATGAAGACAACTGAGTTTTTCTTACTTAAGGAATTGAGGTGAACATTCAGTCATCGTAGTCAACGTCGTGACGGTTGGGTTGTCAGATCTGAAAATGTGTGTGTAACACTGAACACACTTTTCTGCCTACCCCCCATCCAGCTCCAATATTGCTTCTCCATGACTAAAAGCCAGTTATCACCAGCCTCTGAACTCAGCATTGGAGGGGCAAAGGAGGAGGGCTAAGTGAGTTTTCGAGCTAGCACATGAATGACCTTCTGGGCCTTCTTTTCTAGGAAAGTGTTATAACTACCTTTACTGGCCTTGGTAGCCGCCAATCTCGTCCCCAGGGTCCGCTTTTCTTTTGGTCAGAAGCAAGAACACGGACCGGGCCACTTCCTAGGCAGGAAGTCCGTAAATCACGGACTTCCGGCACGGCTACGCACGCTCAGAAATTTGAAACAGCAGTGGTTGTCAACGGTTACAAAAATGGACCTTCACTACGACTGCGCATAAATTGGAAGTGACCAGAGTCCGTGTTCTTGGTGCTGACCAATGAAAAGCGGACTCAGAGGGGACGAAATTGGGTAGCCGCGATCCCGGAAAGTAGAACTGCATCGTGTAATGATGATTGCAAAGATATATTATTACGCACTGAATCGATCGTTCTGCGAAATTACCCACCACTGCGTAAAAAAGAGCCAAAAAAGACTTTTGTTTTGTAAACTCAGCTAACTTGTAACTTACAAGTTGTGTTACGGTTTGGTAGCGTCAAAACAGTTTGTTTTCTTGAAGAAACATAGCTTATTTTTAACTGTAGTAAGTTATCGGATGTTTCAATTAGTTTCCTTTGAACAGTTGTTCAAAGTAAATAGTGTCCTCCTTTATTCAAAACAGTGTTTGCAACACCTGGAACTCCTGGCAAATAGAAATAAAAACTGTGTTTTTTAGTTAAAAAAAAAAAAAACACGATTAGGTGAATAATTTGAAACCTCGGAAGCAAAGTTAAAAGCGCTAACATTTCCGAAAAATGAAGCCAGCCTACTTTCATTCATTAGTTTCACCGCGTTCAATTCAATTTACTTTAGTCTCTGTTACTTGGTCTCTCTGAACATTATCATGTGTTGCCAATTGTGTTTCATTGTCAATTTCTAGATGTCACATGTGTTCTCGTAATTGGTTGTTCCCTCAGTTTATTCCCCAGTATACTGAGCACGTATACTGTTCTACAACTGATTACTTAGCGGCTTTTTCCAATTCTTCAGACTAATCCATCTTCACTATTTGTTCAGGGCTTTCCGACTGAACATTTTAAATTTTCCCATTGATCCTTTGAAAGCTAAATCAGAGAAATTCGCCGATAAAATACACTTTGGTAATTAACCGGTGCCGATTGTTTACATTAAGGTCGGAGAATACATGTATATAATATCTAAGTCTTATGTTGTTGCACACTATATATTTTTATTTATTGTGTTGTTTTTCCCGTCTATCCTATTGAAATGCTCCAATCATAACACACAAGCTGTACATTACAATTCTTTTCTTTTTTGGGCCACGCGTATGTTGTCATGATTGTTGATTCCTAAAAACAGTATTTGCTATTGTAAACTAAAATGCTTTTGTAAGATGAAATCTTTGTGTGCGAAAAGGTCCGTCCTTGAAAAAGCTGAAAGTTCTCTTATTTTTTACCTTAAAAGATGTTAGTTTATGAAGGAACGTTTGGATTTCAGTTGAGAATTGAACAAGAAACATTAACCGTTGACACAAGAGTAGCAAATTTTTCTAACGAATGAACGTCGTTAAATACATTTTATTATTCAAACATTCATTTAAAATTGCTGAACTGTTGTTTGATTTTGGGGGATTTTTGTTTATATTTAATTCTCTATGTAATTAAGTTTAACGCAATTTTGCATTTTTTTTATCATTCCTTTCAAAATGAAAGCGTGGCGTAGAATAAGACGCCGCCTTCTTTCTACTTGGGCTGTGAAACGCTTCCTCTGATACAACTGAATGACAGCCAGGAAGCGAGTTTCCTGGATTTCATTTTTTACTTATTATTGATTTAAAATTAGTCACAACAAAAGAAAAGTTCTCTTTTATTCGCTTTGTCTTAAGCACCTTTCCAATCTGTTCTGTGAATGATTGCGCAATTAGCATGGACATGAACACTAAATTCTTATTATCTTAATTTCTCTGGATTCCAAAATCCACGCATATTCAATGGCAGCTCCTCATTGGCATGTGAAGAGTACGTTTACGGTTTCAATTTAAAGAATTTTCGGGAAAAATAAGAAGATTTCTTGTGCCCCCGAGATCAGGAGCTAACCGCATAATTTCCTGCCGAAATATAAAAAAGAAGCACTATTTTCTTTGAGTTGTCCTTTAAACAGGTAATTTAAAAATGAGTCAAAAAGGAAATTAAAAGCGCGGTACCACCGTAAAGTGCAACAACAATGTTTGGGCTTCTGATGAAGACTTCATTGTCAATTGCCATAAATTTGAGCTGAATACAAAACCGGAAATGTGCTGCCGACAGGATTTTTTGTCGTAATTTTCAATAGCCAGTTATTGTTTCTTTCTCTTTTAACTTAGGTTGAGTGACTTGTCAATCTGTTGCTCGTGCCTGCTTTCACACCTTATGCTACCGCGCAATTATTTTTCACATACGATTTCTCATATTGAAACCAGTACGTAAAAGAGTACCTTTTTTGTAATTTTTGGCGCAGGATCAAGCCATGAAACTGAAAAATGTGAAGTTCTTTCTGTATATGTTATGTAAAAAAAAATTGCTGAAAAGATTCAGACACTATAGATTATCTGGTAATCAAGAAAGGCATTTTATCGCTCATAAATTGTTTTAATTTTCTGAGGAGACTACTTTTTGGTCCAATTAGTTAGGATATAGTTACAGCGTAAAAGGAATACTTCTTTGAAACCAATAACCGTCAATACTAAATATGAACGATTGTAAGGTGTTAGACTTTTTTATTCGGTGACAAAGAAGAAAATTTCGCTCTTCGTCTGATGATGAGGTGATCGGCCTGAGCTGTTCTTAGCTGTGGTCAATACAGCAAACCAAATAGTTATAGTCTGTTGTTGAATAAGATCTTAAAAAATGGATTTCTAAATTAAATGATTTTCTGAGCTATTGGTGTACCTTTGCATCTGCCAAGTTGTGAATACACGTAGGAATATAATAGAATAGATATTGATTTCATATATTTTGAATTATTTAATCTGAACGAAAATGCTTGACAGTGAATAGGAGTGATATTAGTTAAAACTTTCACCTCTTTTTAAACCGGCATGTATATTGGTTTCTACTTATTCTACTTATTCTGAATTTAATACCCTGAACGAAAATGTGTTACAATGAATGGGAGCGCATGATATTAGTGAAAACTCTCACCTCTTTTTAAACCGGCATTTATATTGGTTTCTCTCTTTGTTTCCCTTATTTTTTGTGAGATCAAGTTTTAACTACTCTGCTCGAATTCGTGATCGTCAATTCTTGTATAAAAATGTGTCTTTCGAGCTTCATCGAAGCAGGAAATTTACGAAGAACTGCACATTTATAAATTTTATTATAATAGTCAACATGCAAATGGGATAAAATCTGTTATCTTTCGGAAATTAAACCTGAAAAAAGAAAGCTACGAAATTACAGACAATTACATTTTCTTCCACCGACTGAGTCGGTGTAATTTCGCTTACACAGGTCTGCTTAAGAACATGAAAAATAATTGAAAAAAAAAGTTTAAGAATTACAGTCTTCGGCTAAATTAATTATTTGGACGAAGTGATTGAAATGAAATGGATTAAGTGCAAATTCACTGTCTCGCTTTCTGTATCTACTTTGATTTTTAATTGAATGCCGGGCACTTGGACACGAATGCCAGGTAGTTGAAGCTGATAGACCTTTTACTTGGAACACTTCGTCATGTGTTGACCACTGGAGTTGTATTTACCATCCTGTTCCTCTGACTCGGACCAATGTACTTATGTTCACAAGTACTTAAATCAGTTTTTTCAAGATTTTGAGGATAAATTGAATTTCACTTTGAATGATGAGGAGGCACTAGCAATCCTGCTATCGTGCATGATTCTATGATTCTCAGCAACTTCACCGAATATAACTTTGCTAGAGAGGACACTTATCATTTCAGCTTTCAACTGAAGAGCAGAGATAAAACGTAAGGGGAAAAACCGAGTTAATAAATTTATCATAGCAGGCAGAAAATTCGAAAAGATGATTGTCTGATTGCGGGGTAGACTGAGAAATTCGAGATTGCTTTGAAAATGACGTGAATAATTCAGTGTAATAATACCGTTGAAACATCGTTGAACTTGCCTCAGGGTTCCTTTTTTCTGAGAGTGCAGATACCATATTTGATGCACGGGTTTTTGACCGATGATTTGAATTATGTAGGGATTTAGCATCGCGATTACGGCAAACGGCATAAATCAGGTTGAAATTTAAGTCTTGGCAAGAATCAAAGGAGCTTGGTTGATTTTAGCTGATTTCTTGCTTTTGAGCAACATATTTCCATGGTTTTGAGACGAGCAATGGCCTGCCACTTGCGTCTGTCGTTTCCCGTTAACTCGTGTTTGGGGCAAACTGTGAACGGAAAACATCGAACTAATTTGAACATTTGCGTTTTGCCAAAAATGGAAGAAACTTCATTTATATCGGCTCATTTCTTGCCTGTTAGTGACAAGTATCAAGTACTTGAACTTCTGAAAAATGAGAGACCAGTTAGAATAAGAGATTTCGCATGCTTTTAATTATCAACAGCACCCTGCCTGTTGCCGTTTTCCGTTTCACGTAAACCCGATTCTAAATCTTTCTATTAAATGTACCATTACTTGAGAGGTCGAAGACTGCTGTAATTTCTGTAAAAAAATGAATTTATACTGCAGACTATATTGACACTGATACACTGGCTTCAAAAAATGGTGAGAAGCTGATGATCGATAGTTGTAGCTAAACCTTACCCTGTTCCAGTTAAGCAATAGAGGGCGTTTTCCGTGTTTCCATAGCTTCATCTAAACACGAGGGGGAGTTGGGAGAATTCGAGACAGTTATGCAAATCCGAGACGCAGTCGAGGGTTTCCATAACTGTCGAGAACTCTCCCAACTTCCCCAAGTGTTCACATGAAGACATGGAAAGACGGAAAAAAAGTCCTCTATTGCTTTTATAAAATATTTCTCAAAGATAATTCAACATATGAAGGGAAATGCTGTTTTTTACTTCTTGATTGAAACAGATTTCCTTGACACACGCTCATATTTCCTACTAACCAATCAAAACGCGCGTCTGACAATACATAAACAATCAAAATTCGTGTGATGTCACAGCCATGTTCCATACTCTCATCTAAACACAGCTATTGACCAATGAGAATGCGTGTACTATCCTAATTATTTTATATTAGAAATCGAAAAGGAGGAGACAAACTACCCCGAGACTCCACGTGTGCCTTAATCATTGTAATACATGTACTATCTGGCGTTTTAGTACAATACTTTGCACATGTTATTCTATTTTAGTACTAGTCATTACATGAGATCAATAATAATAATAATAATAATAATAATAATAATAATAATAATAATAATTATTATTATTATTAATATTCTTATCCCATTTCATGTTTGTTCACCATTTGCAACCATGTTATTGTGAGTGAGTGAATCCCCAAACGTATAATAGACTAGTATTGACATCGACTTCGGCCTTGGTGAACTTTCTCTTTTTTTGTGGGTGGAGACAATGTCACTATGCGAGTGTTTATGGATTTTTGTCAACAATGCGTGTCCTTCGTAAGACTGAATCAATGTACAACTTGTAATATATGATCTAGCTGATAACGAATTTTGTCTTAAAGTGTACCAAAATTTAATACCGTATTTTAAACGGCTGTGTCACGTTATTTTAGGGTGCCGAGCAGAAATCTTCAATTAATCACGAGTTTAAAACTTGAAAGCGGTAATGTGGAATTCCTTTACTTATAAAATTATCGTTACATCGCAAACAAGATGATTCTGAGCAAACACGGCCTTTATTCTGCCGATTGGCCATGAACTTGAAAAAATTCAGGCCGACTTTTTTCAAGGTTACCCAAATGAAGTCCATTTCAATCATTGTCCGTTTGTGCCATCCATGCTTCCCTTTCCTTTTTCTGTATTTCTTTTAGGTTGTTTAACAGTTTTAAGTGGTTATTGCAATGTTTCATCCTACGTTGGGAATTTTGGGGTTCTTGACATTACATTTTGCGTGACGTAGGCCCTTTAATATGTCAAGAACAATTTCATGACGATCAATGTCTTGGAAATACTGTACCTGCAGTTGGCTTAAGTAAATAGTTATTCTAAACGTTGTCATGTGGTTGGAGATCGTTCAGGACACTGTTTGCATGCAAATGTCGGCAATGATGATGATGATAATAATAATAATAAGAACTAGATTTAGAATTAGAATTTATTAAACAACAACAAAAAAAAAACCAAGGTTATTTTAGGTCTGGCCTCGGTTGTCCGAGAAATGGAGATACACCATCAAAAGCAATCGATGACGATTGAAACTATTTGATTTATTTTCGGCGGCCAGTCCTTGACTTAGTTTCAATAGGATGGCGTCTACTTTTCGGGTTAAAAACGCTCAGCTAACTATATACTGATTCCAGGGTAAAGAGGGTTCTTAATATTTCCAAGATTAGCTGAAGTATTCAAGTAGTGCCATATCATGATCCCTCATTAATGTCCTTAATGAAAAATTGTAAATCTAGAAAGACGACTCTACCCGCGGTTTCAATAGGCCACTTCGGAAAATACCACTTTTTTTAAGTGACATACCACTAATTTCTTGCAGGTTTCGTTATTTTTCGAACTTTCGCAAATCGAGAGCTGCAGCCTATTATTTGAAGGAAAAAATGTTTGAATCGTCTCTCTTGCGATGTTATGTTTTTTCAGACGAGCGGGTTTTGGCACTAAGATCAGTAGTACTTTGGGAAATACCAAAAGAACGATTGCCATTTAAAAGACCACTGAATTTTTGTATTTCTTTTATTACATAGCATCATGGGCTTGTAAGTCGAAGTTGCTATTGACACAGTGACTGCTATGTTGATTCTATGATCTCGTTTGAACTTGGAAAAAAAATCAACAACAAAAACAGCAGCAACAACAACAACTCTTTATTTCTCTCACTTATACAATTGATTATTACTAATTAGGAAATTGGGCAAAGCGTTTCTGATTAACAGTAATCTCGATCGTCACGTGGTTATCAATTTATCAGAAAGGGGGCCTGGATGCCAATAACATTGAGTATATCCGTGCATGAACGCGCGCAGTTCTTTACAATTTTCGAGCTGTAAATACAAAGTTCTGTTTTCTTCCTTATTTACTTTGCGTAGCTTTCTCGAAACTTTGACCATTTTGAAATTTTACCTTGTAGACGTCGTTTTAGACTGCATTTGTGACTGAGGGAAGCGCTGTTGTTGAACTTCCCATTGCAATTCGATTATATAAAAGCAAATCAGTATAATTTCTTCTTTTCCTTAAACACAATAATGATGATCAAGATAAATAATTCCTCAGCTGCTTTACGATCTGGGGCTTTTCTTGAACGCTACAACGCAAATCCTTTTAAGGTAATCTTCAATGCGTTCTTGTTCTTAGGGGTGTTTAATGGCGTCTCAAATTGCAAATAATGATGAAATGGATTTGTTCTTTTCCTTTTCTTCACTGAGTTGAATCTTATATAAGGTGTAGAACCCGGACTCGTCAATTGACTCTGGTAGTTCATTCTTTCCTTTTTCTGTTTCGTTCTTCCAGGGAATAGTGTTTTGTTCATAATTGTTGATGTTGTTGATTAGTGAGTACTGCCTGATCACTTGATTACAACTTTGTCGAATGGAGAACGGATAGCTAAACCCCACCCTTACCTCCCAGAAATTTGTTGTTTGAACAGCCGCAGCAAGGGCGGTTCCTCAATTACAAGGGATAGTGTGAGAGAATCTAGAATCGAGATTAGGAGTTGCGTTTTGTTCGAGTGGTTTGTAGCAGGTCGGAACACAAGAATGATTCGCGGATGACGCTTAATTTTCATGAAGCCGATGTACTCATACTTACCATTTAAAGGGAAATCAGAACCCCCTTTTGTTAACTAAAAACGAGGTTATTTCTTCAGTTTAACATCAAATGGAAATTGTCTTGAAAAGGTTGTCTATTAGATTAAAAAGAATTCGGGTTTTTTTATTTCTACCCCTACCATGCTCAACGTTCATTTTAAATTACTGTTTATTTCACCTTGGAGAAAAAGTGTACACTAGAAAGGAACTTGTCCCATCCATGAACGAATAAAACCACGAAACGAAACTGAAGTTTTTCTCGCCTGTAAGTATTTCTTGTTAATATCTGCATAGCATGTAAGGACCAATTTTTCAGTAGGGAATGGGTTTGTGAGGACAAACAGTCGCGCTGCCTGTGCGATTTAACTTTGGGATTCTTTCGCTAACCACTGCAGAACAATAACGTGGTAAGGTAACATTCGAAGGTTTATGGAAATTTCTGCTTGGTACGACGTTAAGTATGAGTCTTATGTGTGGCTCATTTTATTGTACGCAATGAACGGCTTGAAGTGATACACGTGAAATGCTGGCAACCGAGCGAGGTGATATTGGATGATAAACGTTTTCTTTGCATGCTGCCTTCTTTTTCGGTTTATTTCTCTATTAAAGCCGTTAAACACGCTAACAGTCTTTTCCATTGCCGTAGAAAGCAATCACTTTCATGTCCTCAGAGTGACACAGTTTTTTTTTTGCGAGATTCAAGGGTGTTCTTGAAATTTGTAGCTGTTATAATTTTTTTCCTCTAAGCATTTTACACCAGAGATTCTTAGAAAGCATGTCATGGCCTGTAATCTGTTCCTGTTAGGTTTTAGCAACAGTTGGGTAATTTGCGTTGTAATGACTTTTTGACGCATATGAAAGACAAGAGCTCACGCAAGTTGTGCACCAGTAGGTCATGGTATGTTCGCGGTGGTGGCAATGGTTGCCATGGAGTCGAGTCTCTTGCGGTTTTGGTTTTGTATTCGTATTAAAATTTATCGACTTATTCTTGGAGTTTCTCGGTGAATTACACTTCCCTGTGTGATAACCACAGCTGTATCTGTTTAGTTGTCGTGGTTTATGACTTGACAACGGCGTTAGGCCTAAAATTATTGTGAAACTTGCTAAGTGCTTGTGACTAGTAATGGACCTCTTAACCATGTCGCAAAGAGACTGTCATCGCCTTTTAAAGCACTCATTTGCCATCTGTTTTTTGCCTTCTCGTCTGAAATGATGAAAGTGGGCAGCCGAAAGTTCAAGTGCAAATGGGTGGTCGTAAATGGCGGCCTGTTTCAAAGCCATTAACTTGCGATGTCAAGTGATGTGTCACATCAAAGCGGAGCTTATATGAACGAGTAAATGGAGCTTTGAGGACTTTCAAAGTGTGCTGCAGCATATGATTTGTTTGTAGAGTAAAAAAAGGATCCTACTTCGCTCAAATCATCGGTTGAGTGTTAATACTTTAATCCCCTTAATTAAGTGCCATACGTTTTACAGTGTGCCTGTAGTTATCGCTGTTACTGAACCCTGCACTCGGTATCCCCAGGCATGTACAGTACTCATTTTTGTGGTCAAAAGTCTCAGACTTTAACTAATACGACTACTTGTTTCGGGTGCACTTGGACCCCCAGGAAAAAAAATCCTCTGGAACTCGTACCGAGCAATCTATTGCGGTCAGCAGAGTGATTTTTTGATGGCTTTAACCTGCGTTAAGTTATATGTTTAATTTAGAAAAGAAATAATGGGTGACGCATCAGCGAAATACTGAACAATTCGTAAACGAGAAAGAAAAAAGCTCAACCTCTTTCGGAGTGAGGGCAAGCGCAGCTTAGTTTTCTTCATTTTCGCGAATCGATATACACATTTATTTATTATTTTTTTTGCTTTTTATTTTTTCCATAATGATCCCAGAAAGCAGGTTTTGTTGTTCAAACAGGATTTGCGATAGCCTTCTTATGCAATGTTTTGCTGTTTTGAGGTACTCTATATTTTCATTTCTTATCGAAACAACCCCACTGTTTACACGAAGAGATCTGTTGCTCCACTATTTATCGGACGAGAGGTCAATGCGAGCCTTGCGTATATCCGTTTTCTTTGCTGTTTATGTGCGGGTACAGGATATGCTTGATCTTTGCCAAGACAAAACAAAGACACAGAAGACTCCCCTGAGACGAGCTTATGGCAGGCGTTGTAAACATACGGAAGTTATTGACCGAACAGCCAGCATTGTCCTCGTTGCGTTATGCCATCTGTGTCTTATTTCCGTTTTGGTTGAATACAGCGGAACAGTGCCAAAAAGTTGAGATTTTGCTCCAAACCGACTGTCGATCAGGAATTGCAAACCGTTTCGTGTTTGTCACGTTTCGTGAGCCATTTACGTATCCAAATGTAGTTGAAGCTGAACTTTTAGAAATGTGATGTTGATTATTACCGAATAATGACACTCACGGGATTCAATGATCATTTCTTTCAGCGAACTGCTTTTTCGGTGTGTTTCAAAGTCCACTAATTTTAAACGATGATGTTATTGCGAAAATAGAAAAAAGAAGAGTTTTTCGATCCACGCGAATGTTCAACAATACAATCGATCGTGAAAAAAGATAAAAAACCGATGGTTCATTTTACGAATATTAATAAGATTTCCCATTAGATGAAACAACAAATCAATGGTCTACTAAATAATAGCCTAATAATTTAGTTGAACTTAATCTTGGATAAGGACCAAAATAAGAAAAAAAAATCGAAAAGCACCATAATTTATGGGATCTCTAAAACAAAAAAATTGCCAAATCGGCAGCTCGACGTTTTGTTCACATCAGCGAACGTGATAAAATTTTAAGGTGCGTGAAATGAAAGTCATGGGTTTCATTGTGGTGGTTTCAGCGAATATGAGAGGAAATAGACTGCTTGTGAAACTGTACAATGATTCTGATTACTACCAAGAATATGTTTTTAGGTGAAACCGATTAAAATAAAATTGTCTTCCAAATCACGAAGTATAGGTTATGTTTCGTACCCTTAAAATATGTCTATTAGTTTAACACATTCTTAGGATTATCTCCATTTTCCTTGGGGAATTACAGTGGAAAACGTTTCAAAACGTTTTGAAACCAAGTGTAATTTGCAAAAAGAAAATTGAAAGGAAAAATTCGTCATTTAACTTCTGACAAAAACAAAATATGTCGACATTCCAACTGAATCGAACTTCGTTCTGTTTGATTTGTCTTTTTATATTTTTGGTTGCGTCGTACAGGAAATTATAGCGAATTTTCGAACTGTAGTTAATTGAAAACGTGTTCGAGGAAATCAAATTTTATCAATTCAACACACTTTTCTAAACATTGGCTAACAAAATATCAATTTATATCAGTCTGGGACGAAATGCGTTGAATGCGGTGCTTTGAGAAGGGGATAAAAGACCGAATGGAGAGTGACACAGCTGATTAGTTGTGATACCCGGCTGGTTTTCTCTGCAGATAAAGCCACTGTTATAATTTTCTGTACTTTTCAGGAAGGCCTCTTCAGATATTATCGGCAAATAGCCCAATCACTTTCATTGTAACACCCGACACACTGCCGGATGTTGCTTGCTTGTCAAACTTGGCCGAGTGATAACGAAATGCAGTTTTACCCTTTAAATGCGAAAGAGATTCTCAAGAGTACCAAATGAACGCGCATGCATGCTGTTTCTTAATATTTCGGTATCTTGAAGTGTTTGATCACGCTACATTTGCGGTCCCGAAATCCAGGATAAGATTTTCAATTGAGGGAATTTTTTCGGTTTAAAAATTATGTAAACAATTGTCCCTAAGAAAAACTGAAGAAACGGCGATAAAACGGTGTGTGTATAAGCATTGAGAATTAGTGTTTGCATGGGCTATCAGTCAGTTTCATTTGTTTCTGACAATCTTTGGCTCGGTCCAAGTTGCCAAGTCGTTAAAATAAAATGTTGACGCGGAAGATCTCTTATTTTGCTTCAACTTGGTAGCATGATAGACGACTCGATGCCCACCCACAAAACGGAACACCACTCTGGATTAATGCTGAAAACAGACATGTTTTGATAAATGGTTGATGTTGAACACAAAGTTCATGAAATTTTTCAGCGCCAGGAAGGCGCCTTTAACCCGGGAAAGCTGTAAATATTTTTCCTTCCCCGCACCCCAGAATTCCTCGGAGGCCACGGTGGCTGCACGAAAGCTGTATGCACATTTACAAAACGGAATATGCGACTGACCGCAAAAGCAAAAGTCACGTTCCGTGGAAATTCTAAACCACAAATCGATGCGGGCCAGTTTTTGTACTATGCCCGGATATTTGTTCCAAACTAAATCTATTTGGTTTTTTTTAATGATTCAATGGTAAATTCTAAAAGATTCAATAAACAGAACCCGCTTTTCTTGGACATTCACACAATTAGTAGTGCTCGTTAATGGCCTCTATTGAGCGAGAATATGCTCATTTCGAGTCGTCTGTTCAGTTGGACATTTTGTAAAAGGGGCTTTGTCTAGCTGGCACTTAGTGCGATCTTTTGTTATTGTTTTGTTGTTCTGTGGACCGATGAGAGTCATTTAGCAAGTACACAAATTGCATGGCTAGCGAAAGGAGTGTCTTCTTGTTTTAATTCAGCTTCCCAATTTATAATCTTTGCATTGAAATAATTTTTGATTAAAAAAAAGAAAAAGCATGGAGATTTATCTCGATCTGTTCACATAGGCTTGCTTGAATAGCAATAATTTACGTTCAGTTTTTGAAACCACGTGCCTTTCAGTCTTGTGACGAATAAATGATTTGCTGTACAAAGGGGTTAATGTCATTATCACCAATCTTCTGAGTTGCTGTGTGGTCCAAAAGGCTTAGTGCAATATTTTAATTGTATCAAACTGGGTACCGCGACCGGCTGTTGGCCGACTTTCGATATCACTGGGATGAACTTATAAATGCAGTTTTTTCGGTTGTGATGTCTTCATTACACATGTACCGGCTACCAAATTTAATTATACGTTTCTTTCATCTTCCTTAAGTGGGTCGCACGCTGAAGTCATTAACAATAAAGTATAACTTGAGTAGTTTGCGGTGAATAAGAAAGCCGTTCAAAAACGAGGAAAGCACGGTTTGAGGCTTACATTTCACTGATAACCCGAGATATTTTTTCAAGCTAAAATGTTTTTGTTTGCTCAAAAATGTTTTCTTTGCTGTTTTTACTTCTTGACAGTGCATTATCTCGGTGGTGCTGAAATCGGAGAAGGCATTTAGTTTTGTGGCTCCGTTTGTTATGACAAGGCGAACAGAGGCTCCCTCACAGGGTATTATTTAAAATTTAATGCTTGTCAGAAAAGCACTTCGCTCTTTTGGAAGCGATCTGGGATTACAATGACCACGACAGATAGCATATCGAGGTAAAGCTTCTTCGATGAGCTACCGTTTAATGATAGCAATTACAATAGGAAAGCCTGCTATTACTGGGAATTGATTTTCTCATATTAAACACACACCTCTAAATAGAACACTCCACACAAAGCGATGCGATGATAATTTAAATGACCATTAACACCTTTAAACGATGTGCCATTCTCTGCAGCGAGTGGGCAAACAGGAAACCATGGCATTCGGAAAAAAAAAGAAATGCTAACATTGCCTAAACTAAAACAGGTCTTAGTTATTCATGGAAATGTAACTGCCATTAACAGTTTATTCAATCCTTGATGCATTTAGACCCATATGTTGATAATGGATCAAACAGATGGCTTTGTCTTTGGTTTCACACTTCCGTCGATCATCAAATTGTAATGAAAAAGGCTCTTCAAAGTGCCTCGGGGTTTTAATTCACGTTGTTATACGAAGGAACCTTATCCGTACGAATGACATGTCGAACGAGAGCCATTAAGCGAGTTGTAAGCGAAGCAATCTCGTCGTCTTGTCGTACAAATACGTTCCGTGGGAGGGGCACCTAAATGAGTATTAAAGAAGTGTTTTACAATTACATTAAGCCCCTGAATAAAAGTTCTCGTAATGGGCTCTAATGAGTTTCTTTGTAGTTGAAGGACGATGCACTGTAATCAAATTCAACCAAGAATAATTGCATTTCTTCGGTAGCGGTGATACTTCTATATCCTGCTACCACTCTAGGTATATAAATAAATCGAGAAATATCAACGATTTTCGACACCTTAAATTCTTGAGTGCTATCAGGGTTAACAAAGCGCTTGTCTTGCAAGTGAGTCTAAAGGCATCAATTAAAGCTAAAATAATTCAAAGGACGCATCGACAGTCTTTTTGCCTTTTTATCTTTATGTCCATACACTTCTGATCCTGTTTGAAATTTGACGTTTTCATTCTGTCGTGGTAAAGCATTTTTTCAACTTCAAAGCAAAAGAATCAGGATTATAAACCAGCAAATTTGCGTTCTCGAATTTGTTTTTATTTAGTTCACATCCATCTCATGACTTTCTTCGCTAACTGCTTACTACATATGTATGTGCTTTTCTTGTCCATGTGCTTATCTAAATAGCAGAAATAATGAGAGGCCTGATACTTGTTTTGCATGTCCAGTCTCTTAAACAACAACATGGTTGATAATTGTAACTATCTGAAGTACAAAATAATTAGAACTTATAATCTCATTGCTATCCATATCTAGTTATTGTTTTATGTGGTGACTACTAGTCACGATAAATTGTCTTCTGGTCCCTTCCTCAATCTGTACACTATCATACACACTTGTTAATCCTAATCTCGGATTAAAGGTAATTAAAACTCTACACTCGCGCAATCTCTTTTCGATGGTATAAGTAAACTTTAAGAGAGCGGGCCACTCCACGTAATTCACCCGACACAAGTGATGCACTTCCGCACCTAACCGTTTTGAACGTTATCCAATGCTTATCTTTCGACCAGCGCAATCCCGTTACGACGCCGCAGTTGTTCACATTTCACGTTGATTCATCGCGAACGGGAAGTCAAGAACAGTAGCGAATAAAATGTATGCAGCTCTTTGAATATCAGCGTTGTTCATGTTCATGAGTTTGATGAGAAAGGGTCTGTTTGTTGTTATAGCTTGGACGTGATTTGGTAATCTAGGGAGTCATCTGTAGAAAAAACCACAATGAGGTGCAAAATTTTGGGTGCTGAACGGCGCCATTGACAAAGAAGGTAGCCCAATGTCTTCATACTGTTTGTGGTCGTCGCGAACCAAAACTCGAACCGCTACTTTCTTTGCTGCACTTGGTGGACAGATCTCAGATGCTAATTGGCGGCGTTTTGTTTTGTAACGTCTGTTCTGAAACCAAATTTTAACTTGTGTCTCAGTTAGTTTTAAAGCACTTGCTAGTTCTGCTCTCTCAGGCCCAGACAAATATTTTTGATGGCTGAATCGCCTTTCCAACTCGAAGACCTGTGCGTGAGAGAAGGCCGCTCTAGATCGCTTCTTCCGTGGTTTAGTTTGTTGTTGCGGGCTCGAAGTCGAGGTGTGGTTCATATCTCTTTCTTCCGATTCTGCATTAAAGAAATCAGATCAAGTAATCAGATCAAACCCTTGCAATTAACAAATAATTGTCTGATTTACACAACTCGGCTGTACTAAGTCAACGGCTCCGTTGCACAACGAGAGACGGTTATTTTAACTTACTTTGATCTTTCACTATCTGCTCTCCACGTTCAATACTTTCTTCTAGGTTTTTTTCCGTGCAAAGTGAAGGAAGTGCGTTGGGAAGCGGTGAGGCATTGTATGCCTTGAAACAGCCAAGTTGATTTATGCCAGGTAGAGCACTTTGAAAGTATGTAGGCAGAGGCAAATATGTCGGCGAAATTGCATGACTGTGGACTGAGTGCTGGCCCCAAGTTGCAAAACAGTTGTTATTTTGCTGCGGGACATCACGGCGGTTCAGAATATCGGTGATCGAGAACGGTGTTACCGACGTTCGCATGGCTTCATTCATTATGTTATATTCTCAACTTGAGCTCTAAACGACGTTGAGAGGGGAGCCGGCGGTGATTGCAGTTGTAGCGTGAAGGCCGCACGCTGCTGCCCGATACAGAAATAGGATACCACCCGTAGATGTGAATCCTAAAAACGGCACTGGGAGACCTACAGGAATTTTTTTCAATATCATTATTCAGCCATAAGAAATCAAAATTGTACATTAATCGCCGATTGGTTGGTGCCCGCGTATCAGCTAGTGGCTGTTGATGGGAAAATCAAGCTAATCAGGCTTTCTTATTGGTTACTTGCTTCATTGACGTAGTTTGTTGACTTTCCATTAAAGAGTGCTGACACAATGCAATTAGAAAACACACGGCCTCTCAATTACGCAAGGGCTGGGGTCTTCTGAAGGTTGATCGAAAGATCAAGAGAAGAGGTGCAAATTACAGAGCGCTATTCAAAACACTCCTTGTTTATATAGATAACTCGATCGAAGAAGTTCAGGGAGGTTAACCTGTGTCGTTGGCTTATGTTTTTATTATTGAGATGATTAAAAATAAAGGGAAAAAAATCTTATATGACCTTCTGAGAGAGATTCACGTCTCACGAACGTCTATTCCGTTTCTGAGTTATGTCGAATGAACACGTTGGGCTGTCGCGTACCAGTATCCAGATTTGCGTACACACTGTTTCTGTTTTCTTTTGGCGATTTTCTGATAGTAAGGAGCACATGACTGACAGATTGCGAGGAATTGGACGAGATGGGAGGTACTAACAGTTTTGTTTTGTGAGTCTACTTGTGGAGGGCTATTTAGTCGATAATGACTTCTCACCCAATGCCAATCATTATGCCAGTTCTGCATACGTGTTAATTCGTTTATTATTTTACTATTGTCCGGTAATGTCGCTTAATAATTGCAGGGATTGACGTTCGAACAAAGGAGAACGCGCCATCTGCCGTGAGCCCATTGTTGACAAAGTTTACTTGCACTTTAGTAGATTTCCATAGTAAAGCGAGCTGGAACAGATTTTCATTCTGATCTCGTCTTACCTTTTAGCGGAAACTCAAGGAGTAGGAAGTGGTGAAATGACAATATTACGACATTTTGAAGGTTTTTTACTCAAGTGTGGATTGCTTTCAAGGATCTGAAATCAACATCATTAGAATGAGGCTCGAGACAGCCATAAACTGTTGTTAGCTAATGCGATTACTAAAGTCCGCCGGGTTAAAATCTTTGTTTGCTGCGTTTTCGTGTTTCTTTGACCTGCTTTCTGGCAGTCGATAAATTTAGTGTGAAATTACAGAGCGCTTCAAATCACTTGGGTATTTCACCTTCCCTTTTATTCTTGCTATGAAGTGTGAAATTTAAAGTTATTTCTTCGTTCAATTGTGGCCTTTTCAATTTCAGAAGCTCCGGTTTGATTTCAAAATCAATTTTCACTACACGAGCCTTTCCAACAGTTCGTCAGGTGTAACATTACTTTCGCTGTTTCTTTTGTTATTTGTATAGGATCGATTTCCGCGCCGAAATGAACTTGGTCTCTTTGGTGAAATGGGAGAATTAATCACAAATTTGGTAGATTTTGTTTCAAACAAAATGCTCGTTAGTCTTCTTTTTTTATATTCAGCCTTGTCCTTTCTGTTGAGTCTTTGAAATGCCTCAATTATCGGAGGTGCTTTTCTAGAATGACATTTTTATTAATGGCATATTTTAGCGAGGATTTAGGCTTTACTCGAACAGGATTGCCCTTTAGTTTCACCACAACCCTTAGACAATCCTCGACTGTGCGAAAAAGAAAAAAAAAAGCATGTAAAATATAGATATTGTGAAACCACAACTCATACCTTTTCTTTTGAAATTTATTCGTATTTATGGACATGTGTCGAAACAAACTAAACATAAAAATATTTAAGTTTAAAAAAAGTACGAAAGGTTATCCCATGTTTTCATGAACAGCTGACATTAGTAATGTGGCAAACATTTACCTCATCTTCGTATTGCAGTGAGGCACGGAACATACTTTAATGATAATAATGTCGTGGACTCTAGGCACAATGTGTGAACATCAATCGTCAATTAAATTGTAGTGAATGAATGTTATTATAAAAGCTACCATTCTGTTCGATGTTTGTCTTTCTAAAGCAACACAGTCCTGCCTGCCTTCATTGTTGTTTATCCTTTTAGAACGAGATGAACGGGAACATACAATTCGTGATTCGCCATGACAAGTCGCTTGCTACTCAATTTTCTTGTTATTCCTTATCACGAGTTCGTCATCAAGATATCACTCTTTTGAACAAGTAACTCATGACAACTTAATTTCAAGGCTAGCTTTCACTTTTAGTGATTGAAAAAACAACTTAAAAAATAAAAAATACAAAACCCGAAATAAAGGAAAAAATACTATTGAAACAAGTAACATTTCTACCAGAATATAACTAAGCTTGAATTAATTTCCTTTGAACCATTGCTCAATACTAGGAAATGATGTCAATTCTGTATTTTATCCTTGTTCCGTTGATATTGAAATGGTGAGCGTCACATGTGCGTTAGCCTCTGACGCCTCAAAACCTGATTTGTCTAGCTTTTACCTATTTATAAATTTATGCTTTGACTTCATCTGTGGGAATATATCTTTGATGAAATATTATACCACTGTTGCGTGTGAAATTTATCAGCGAAAAGTGACAAAGTAACGCCCAGAACAAAAGGCATGTACAAACGAGATTTACAAAATGTGTATGTAAGA
>NC_090885.1:58023966-58048966 GCF_036669925.1 Montipora capricornis
GGAAATGTTTGAGCTGATAGAACGTACCCGTTGCATTAAGTAAAAATGCAAAAGGCGACCACTTCGTTTATTTGGCAAACTCCTTTTGTGAATGCCATTATTTGTCCATTTGACAAAATCCATTAGCCTTCAGAAAACATTTGTCAGCCTTTAATCAAAAAGGGGGGTCAAGGTTATTTAAGGTGAAATTTATGATTTTAAGATGGGCATGATAAAGGTCTTTCCCTTAGAAGCCTTTTTTTGATTCTCTGAGCATGGATTTCGTCTTCTTGTTTACTTGTTCCTCGCTTTGAAGTTAGTTTCCTAGACTGACAGTAAATGGGTCATATGTTATTACATTAAGTGATCTGGTTTACTCTATTTAGTCACTTCAGGGTTTGTTTGCTTTTGATTTTCATGAGCCATTTCTGTGGCTTCCTGGTTGTTGACCGAAAAATTGCACGAAGATGAAGTTCGTAAGTACGCTGAGAGTAATTTTATGAAAAAACCAACATGTTGATTTTTTTTTTCATTTCGTAATACATGGACTGACGGATGCGAGAAGAATTGCGCCCAAAGCTATGAGTAATGATGACCATAATTGCGACAAATAGGAGTCACTCAAGGTATCAAAACATACTGAGAAAGGTGGTACTTGGGAGTTTTTATTGGACTCAAAAAATCAGTTATCCATTTCAATGGATTGTGTTTCTTTAATATGCTTCCTTATGAATTATGGAACCAAGTGCTATCAAAATGTAAAATAAATTTCCTTCCTAAAATGGCTGTTAATTCGAATTTTAGACCACATATTTTGAAAGTCAGAATAATTATGAGATTGCAAAAAGTGCGCGCGCGCTAAAGGTCACGAAAATGAAGAAAATACTCTTCCTCGTCTGGCCTTGTAGCCTGGTCAGTCGATCATGGGGGAAATATTCCTCTTGATCTATTTATTTGTGCCTAAAATTGGCAATAAAGTTCTTATTCCTGTGCTAATTTGCTTTAAGGAGCACTTCAGCGTGAACGGTTATTGAGCTCTGTGGAGCGAAAACGGAAAGGACATGTCAACTTTGGCCCAATATTAGCCACGCTACATTAGTTTTAAAAGGGAAATGACGCCGTCTAGTCCTCGATATCCTAAGCGTGATTAACGCTTATTGAGCTAATGGATGTGTTTTTCAAAGGAAAGCTATGTTTCGTGTCCTCGGGCTGTTGCGGAGATAGCATTTTTGTCAAGAATACATTAACAACTTTGATTTACGGCACGAAAGCTCCAAAAAGTCACGCGAACTCAGACTGTGATTTTTCGCTGGTATGGATGGAACTTGTTGGCTGTAATAAATAATGAGTCATGCGCTCTTTTTGCCTGGAGCGTATAGGAAAGAATTCTTTAGACGAAAGAAGGAAATAAGCGGTTGTCATCGTTGACCCTATCGGTGGACTTCTACACGTGCTCACTTCGATTATTCTATTAACAGATAGTTTTGCGTGCTTTCATTCACGCCGTTAGTTGCGGCAATATTTTTTAATGACGAAAGGTCCGAATTGAGGTCCTAGTTGGTTTTTTTGCATTGAATCGAAATTGAATACTTACCAGCTTACATTTATGCAGTGAATGGCAGATAGCCATCTTGACGACAAGTAGGTAGGTAGGGAGGAGTCAGTTACTTTAAATACAAAGATCGATTGCATTGATAACAGGATTCAGGTAAGATAATCCGAAGTGTGCTTAGCAAGAAGTGTAGAAAGAAGTGAGGCAAGAAATGGCCGTAGAGAATTGTTTACTCCTTAAACCACTTTTATTAAATTGTTTCAAGAGGAATCGTCGTGTATCTCAGTGCTCTGAAATATTTTGCAGGAAATATTTTTTGTTAATTATTGAGTCATTTTCATGACCTAAGCGATCGGTGTTACAATTTAGATTTATAGTTTGAATCACTATTTTGCAGTTTCCCGAAAGTTTTGACTGGTAGAGATTTTCACCAATTTCCCGCTGCATCATTTTTATCTTCACCAAAGCATTGGTAAAATTTGACACGCAGAAAAAAATAATGAAATTTTAGTCGTGTTTACAAAGTGATTTATTCTGGCTGTGGACAATTTTTTTTTCGAAGGCCTGTTTCTCGTCACTTTTGTTTATCCTTTCCAAATGACTCCGGAAGAACAGACAATTCTGTAGTAACAGCTTATCTGACCCCATCCAAACTACTTAAAGACCCTTTAAGGGGGTTTGGTGTGACTTGACTTCCTGCGTCGAAAAACAAAGGGCAGGCAAGAGGCTGTGTTGGTGTAAGAGAACACCCTGTCGAGCTTATTGCGCACCAACAATGTCTTCTTAAGAGATGGCTGAGTTAAAAGTGATTTTTTTTAATTGGAATTCTTTGTATTTAATTACGATGCCGTTTCCAAACAGGGAACCCCATGTCTTTTATAAATTACTACTTTCGTCTTTTACGGTCGCACTTATAATCTTGGTGAGAACATACTGATCGTCATCTATTATTGTCTTGGTTTATTGTTCACTCTCTCTCTCTCTCTCTCTCTCAAAAAAGGGAAGTTTTACTCTAGTCGAATTGCTAAACGCTTTGATCCGAAAGCCTACATGGGTTTAAACATTTCGATTCTTTTGTTGTCTGTTTCTATGCGAATTCGCGACAGCCCTCTTCTTTGCTTTATCGGAGTAACTTCCTAAACAAAAGCGTATTATGCGTTTTCTGCTACCAACGCCCGTTCTTATCACATTACTAACAAAATTGTTTGTTGCGGGAGGTAAAAGTATGGTTTAAACACGTGTGTGAAGGCAATTGTTACAGTAATCTACTCGATTTTGGCGCATAAACCCAACTGGCCAAGACATAATTGGCAGCCGAATTGGCATGTGAAGTGTTTTGGCGATAGCTTGGTTCGCCGATACCAAGTAGATTGGATGGGGATTATCTTCTTGTGGCAGTTGAAGAATAATATTTCTTTTACGAGACAAAAGAAAATGTTTTCGGTCAAAATACAACCAGACTTTAGCCACATCAGATTCTAATAAGGCGTGCCAGCTTATTTTAAAATATTTCTAAACATAATTAATGTGACTTTTTTGCGCAAGTGTTGTTTTTTTCGAGTTATAATTGACCACCTATTTCTTGAATCACAGCCAGAATTTGGCTTTTGCCCTTTTGTTTTCAATATCTAGTTAAAGTCTTGGAATTCCCTCAATTCCATTCAGTCGGAGTTCTGGCAATGTTTTAAAGCTTGAGTTGATAGTGGTCTTATGGACTTATACGTACTTTGTCTTTCTCAGAAAAAGAAAGGACGCCTCTCCAACACAGTAAACCAGCAGACCGCTTTTACCTATTTCTGTTTCCAGATGCAAGAACTCAGATTTAAATGTCATCCAGGAAAAGGAAGTGGCTTGAAAACGCTGTCTTTTCCCAGGCTGTAGCCAGCTTAGATCTGCTGTGGTCAGAAAATGATATTTTTAACAAAATAAACAGCACGTTGTAAACTTTGTGGTAAAAAACTGGGGGCGGCCCTTTGCAGTACGGCATCACCCACTCCGGGACGAGTCAACCTCGATGAAATTTAAAGGGAAATGGGTTTTGCTAAATATATATTGGAAAACCACAACTCAGGAAATTGTTGTTCAGGAGCTGTCGTTTAGTTATTTTTCTGCTAACTGATGGTGATTTGGTTTTGATGATCCACACACTGAAACTGAAAAATGTCTTTTAATGCCAAATGACCAGTGTCTGTATTGAGCATTGCTTATATATTTTTTTTTCTGCAACTTGGGAATTGCGGCATTTTGCCGTTGTATAACTCAACTGATTCCTGGAGGTCTATTAAAAAAGCCTCTTTTATTCTACTGGAATCAGTGTTACCTTCTGCAGGGTCTTGAATACCGATTAAGAAAGCGGAATTGATTGTCTTTGTTTTAGATTAGCATGATTAACCCTCAGTCGATGCTGGTCTTGAAATTCGGCTAGAGACAGCCTTATTTCGATATCTTGATTATCATTTGGGCTTAGTTGATGAATCAATTAGTCGATGGCAGAGTGGTTGAATTTTCAACGTGAGTAAGGAAGTAGACGCGAAATGCAATCGTAGTCAACTAAAATCCTTCGATGTTTAACAAGAATTTGAGTTCTGTTAAAAATATATGTGCAAGTACGATTTCAAGTATATACAAGCAACATAAAAGCAAGTGAAACACACTGCGACCTAATAAACTCTTTGCAACCCATTGAGACATAATGACCTTTGTTAATTTCTGAGCACTTAAACGTAAATTAGTTGATTTAGTAAACCAACCTTCAGATGTGCAAATGTCTGTTCAAACAGACAATGGAAGCGAATTGTTACAAAACCGAACTTGCTGAAGGACATATCGGCTTTTCCTTCAGCCCCAACTCGCAGTGGCAAATCTGTTTATGCGCTTGTAATTGAAGTTAATTCACGAGACCCCATTTCGGTGTATTTGAAGCTTTTCGTAACTTATGAAGTTACGAAATACTGGTGATCTCAGTCCTGTGTCTTCTCCAAAAGTAATCGAGCATTAATTTACATGGACCGAACGGTTTGACTTTTTTTTCAGTTTGGCAGTCAACACTTCATGAGACCTCGTTGTTGCCACATCCTGACTTGTAGTATTCGAAACATGGTCTTTTACATCTATCACTTATAGACGTTTTGACGTTTCAAACCCGTTTAATGTTCTTCTCAGAATGCAGAGCTTTACCAGTCATACATCATCGTACATGTTATTGGACCTACCGAAAAGTCGACGGGCCTCTTTTTCCTTCACTCAAGAAGCATAATTTAATAAGCGTGCCAAAAGAACACAAGGACCCTATTAATACTGGAAGTTCCTTTGAGGATGTCTAGCTTTTGTTTGTTCCTAATACTTTGAGTCACTCCAACCCCTTCTTATAATCATCACAACACACCGACACTGCCGTTCAAAATAACCACAAAATTAAACACTCCGTAAAGGGAACCATTTTTGGATTTTTTCGCGATATTGTTCTTGGGCGAAACAATGAACAACCCTCTCGGGTCTTCGGGCCCTTATGAAATGCCGCTTACAAAGCAACGCTGTTGTTATTTCTCTGGTCCATGTCCAATTTAGTGGTCCTTTCGATGGCAAAGCACTGACTCGCGGTGATATAGTTCTTCACAAACAACTGAGTTTCAGAGAAATCAGTGTAATTAGAGAAACTGAAAAGCCCATAAACAAAGCAAAGCAAGATATGACTTTTTCGTTTTGAGCAAAACGTGTACGCGTTTTCACATTGTGTTGATTTAGCTTTGTTCGTAACGTATTTAGAGTTAAATGTTGAAGTTTAATGTCCCTCTCGCATCAAGTGTGCGTAATCGACTTGTCTTGCACTGGTAAATCTAACGACCTTTTGTCTCATGAAATGTATGAATCGGGGAATTACAGTTGTGAGATAAAAAGTAAACTCAATCCTCTTTATACATTCAAATGAGAGGGAAAAGAGGACATGGATCCCCGAAATTGTAACTTCTTAACCATTACGACATTGTTCTCGGTACCTACTATTACTTTCAAAGTCAGTTGGCGCGTCACTATCTTGAAATCTTGCGTTGTTTCAAAATCAGAGTTTACTGTTCACTGTTGTTGTTTGCGTCAAAATCGCGTGACGTGCATCAAGTTAGCGTGTACTGGAGTCTTCGAAAAGCCGATATAACCAGTTGCTTTTGTGTCATTTTACGGAGCATGTTGTTTACTGGCGATTGCGCAGTGATTCGTGACTTGCTTAGTGTTTTGGGCACGCTTGGACCCAAAGGGTCGTGTGCAGATTTCACTGAGGCGCAATTTCTTGCATCCAGTATACTCTGTTGTGCTTCTTATGAGTTACCGCGCGTTCTTTGTTTGGCAGTTTGCGTGGAAGTATTGGGGTTAAATACCGAAATAATGTGATTTCTTTATTTCTCCCTGACTAGCTGAAGGGCGTTGTTCGTTGGGCTGGGTGCTCTGTAAATATTTAAACTGTTTTGCTTTCTTCTTATGTCTGACACTTTAAGCGACGGAAATTTGGAAAGTGAGATATTCTGTATCAGGTCTTAAGAAATCGTACCATGGGTTTATTTTTCATAACAAACGCTGCTTTGTTAATGAGCCTATCTTCCTTCTGCTCGGCATAGTCGGTCCACACTTATGAAATTGCAGCCTTCAAGCCGAAGCGAAGTTCGGTTTCGACAGCATAAGTGTCGCTTATTTTTTGACGGAACTTAACCACAACCAAATTGAACCAAAACAGTTACAATTGTATTACGTTAATTTCTGACATAAATGTTACTACGACGGCGTCGGCTTTTCTCGCATTTTTCGACACCTTTTTACTTAACTGATCTTTTCTCAAGTTATAAGGAGAGGTCAATGCATTTGGGGCCTTTGTAAACTTACCTGCATATGAAAACAAGTTTGGGTATTCCAGAAAAATCACTCTCAAAAGTAAGCAAAGGGTCTAGGTACTACTGGTCCTGTCAATTCGAGTGCGTAAATCCGAAATATATTTTAAAGTCCTGAGTTATGTTACAAAATACAAATACCATATACCTACTTTTTCTTTGGAAGAAAATGCTTTCCTGGGATGGTTTTTGATCGATAATACACAATATATTTTTAGATCAATGGCTGCCCAGGTAGTAAGCTCAAGAATGCCTTTTTTGTTCATAGAGTTAAATTCTCAGGATTACAGGGCTAAAGGTTTAAAAAAATGGGATTGACGATTTTAATCTCCTTATAGATAAAATTCTTGTGTTTTTAGCGTTAATGCACCTAGCAATTCCTCTATCATTGTTTTTGAGTCCATAAAGATGCACGTGCCATGCACGGAAATTGTTGACAAAGTCCGAGGTCAAGTAATGGGATATTGGCATATAAGTCATTATCAAACATTGTCAAACTCGATTAAAGACCAAGATGAATCAGTGAGGTCCAGAAACACCAAAAAGAAAACGACGCCAATATCCTGCTGAGCTAGGAAGCTTAGTCAATAAACCAACTAAATGACATTAAATGATGGAAAGTGGCAAAGGTGTTGACCGCACCAGAGGTATCCTGCTGTGTCTAAAATTTTACCCAAGTGGAGGAAGGGGAAGTAGAGAGAAAGGGCGTTATTTTTTAGCGAAAGGTGGAGATGTGCCAGTCCATAGGACTTTCTTTTTTTTCTTTTTTCAAACCGTTTTACAGTCGTCAAGTTAGAAATCGTTTTGTGGATTGACTAAAGAAAGACTGATGGTTGGTTTTCATTTCGCCTCATAAAAAAAATTATGCTCTACTTTTGATCTCCTTAGTTTAGAAGCTACAAATCATCTACAAAATTCCACATATACACATGGATACTCATGGCAAAATCAGAACATTAAAAACTTGCGCCAAAACGAGTGTAAAAGTACGCTACTTTTTCTTCATGTGTGAATTTGCCAACGTAGCATACATGACCCGAAAGAGGAACTTTTTGAGCACCAACTGTGGCATTTTTACTATTTTGTCTGAGCAATAATTTCCGAAATTCAATGCCTTAATGGACAGAAAAGGTCGCTTTTGTATCTGGATAGTTTTGGATTCTCTTTGATAGTTCTCTTTAGAATTATAAGTAACCTTCAAATATTTAGTTGGACCTGACACCGTTTTTTGCACATTATATTTCTTAATAAAAATCCTGATACCTCGATCAGATAAAAAATGAAAACTAAAATCGAGATTTCAGTTTATCTTGTTGGCTCATGGGATCCATTATCGTTGTCTGAGGACACTGAAACAGCTACTAAGTTACTGCGATGTTTAAGGTATCGAAAAGTAGCTGAGATACTATAAAGCAAGGACCTTTTCTCAGTGTTCATCGAAATTCATGAACATTTACTGTCAGTATTTTAACAGTGGAAAGTCAAGTGTTTCAGTAATGGTGTTATGCATGGTGTAGTGGTTATAGTCAATTACCCTGCTCAAGGCCATCCGGAAATGTTAAAGGAAGGCGTCCCGACGTGCATCATTGCAAATTATTTCTCACATTGCATGGCAATCATAAGGTTAAGGGTTGCTTTGCACGCGTGGAGCTTCCTTGTAGATCTGAAAAACAGCTCACTTGATTTATTTAGCCTCAGACTTAAGCATCTATTAGTTATCATCACCTTGATATTTTTAGTAGCGTATGGAATCACACATTTAGTTAAATGAATAGCTCCCGTTTTCTTGGAGCACTGCTTGGGGTCATGAAATTTATCAAATCCAATAAAGAGTTTCATCGGTTGATTTGTACTCACGACCTCAGGCGTGATGATCTCGTAAAAAAGCTTCCGTTTTGTTGTGGCAAGAACGTACTGTTGGAAAATTTCAATCTTCGCTTGGTTTTTAAGTTTTGACAGGTGCGTTTGAAATCTTGCTGAATTGTCGCATTATATAAAAATAAAGTGACCATTGTAGGATTCTGACATGCGTGCCGTTTCTCACTTTTACTTTTTTGTCTCAAATTGCGAACGTGTTTTTACTGCTTTCGAGAATATCACTTTTTCATCTGTTAATTCTTCTTGCTTTTATTTTGATGTCAAAGGGCAAAGATGAAGATAATTAAACAAAAATAAACGGAAATGTCAGTTCTAAGAATTTTGTCCAGATTTCTCAAGTTATTGGTGTATGTAACTTTGTCACAAGAATGAGTGTGCTCTTCCAGCCATTGCAGTCTTTTACCTCCCTCCCATCTTAGCGCACAGAGAAAAGAGCAAAAATGTTTTACAACTTATACAAATGATCATTTGCTAGGATTTTTTTCAGACGTACTTTCGCGAAAACTTCTCTCGGAGCCGTGTTTATAAAATTACGACACAAGAAGCAGAATGAAAAAAAAAATGAAGGATGGAAATCTGAAGGACAAAAAAAAATGTTAGCCCTGATTTGATTTGAGCCTGGGAAATATGGACAAAGAGATGAGTGTGTTTCAACCCATTGCGTTTCTGGTGAATATCATGCAATTTTCATGCGCACTCTTTCTGCTATTTGTCATAACGTCTTTGTATCAAGGCACAAGGAGATCTCATTTTTCTACGATTTTTCGTTTTCGTATCACAAAGAAAGAAGTAAACAAAATGAATCCCGCAAAAATCTGGAAAAAATTATCATTGAGCGTTCGTTTGGGATTAATAATTGCAATGTTTTTTGAGCTTGCAATTTACCGCCAATAGAATTTGTGGTACTAATGGAAAATCCAAACTACAGGCAAAAAGTGCGGATACTTCCACTTTATTTTAGTTTTATTCCACGAGGCAAAATTGTTTATCAAACGTGAAAGACTTGAGCTGGAAAAATGCTACTTTAATTGTCTAAATTTCTTTGTTTGTATCAAATTTATTGGTGAATATTTCGTTACTTTCGTCACTTTCGTCTCTAGGACAGTGTCGCATTCCATAGCTTTTTTTAGACCGGTAATAGAAAGTGAATTTTGTTGTATAAATGTTGAGAGGCATTTAGGACAGCCATCTTTATTTGTGACTGTTTGGATTTCTGAGCTTGCCGTTTGCTGGTGAGTCCTCGTTTGCTTTGTTGTAAAGGAAACTCCTTGCAACCGTTCTTGAAATCCGCTTTTCGTTGCTGTCAAGTTTACGAATCTCTTAAAATGGGTTGGAAGTCCGCTATCTGGATATCTTCTGTGGATATTGCTTTACAACTTTTAATTTGACATAGTTCGCCAACTTCCATTCAATGATAAAGGTAAAATCCTTTACAGAAGTTTTAATGTATCATTTTCGAACGCATCAGTCGCGGCCATTTTAAGCGGACGGTGGCACATTCTCTTCGCTTGAAAGCATTTCTTTCACACAGTACACAGAATGGTGGAGAGTAAATGTAATGATAAAGCCAACAAGCAGTCTGTTTAAATTAAATCTCTGGGCTGGTAATTTCTAATGAAGAGAGATATTTCGGCCTTTATTGTGGAAGTATCCTGTGAGGTGCATGCGATTTCTCGAAATGCTTCCCTTCTTGAAGTAAAAAAAAAAAACGATTGGCAGGTTTATTTCTGCCAAAGATACGCGTTGAACCTCCTCTCATCCTCTCAGTACTTGGACAGGTACCGTGTATTTATGTTTCAAAGGGGAAATCAAGGCTTTCTTTGAATATCTTCTTGCTGTAATTATCCCCGTGCAATACGGTATTTCGAGACCAAACACGCTTTACATGACAGCGCCTAGTTTGCAAGGAGAATCAGTGCTGGGTTTCCCTAGTCGTGAACGTCAAACTACTGCAAAGCACTAGACGTTATAAATAAGTGACTCCAACTAATTGTAACTGATTTTTGGCTAGTGAGTCGTTATACAAACAGAGCTCTACACCTGCTGGCTCAATAACGTGTTTCATGAAGGTAACTATCGAAAAATACCTTGCTGACATGCCAGCTCTCAAAACAAACTTGAAACTGCGATCTTCACGATGTCGGTTCTTTTACTGACAGCAGTAGCGTAGTAAATAAGAAGGTGATTTTTAATGATTGTCAAGTTTTGCTTCCCTTACTAAGTTAGGAAATTCGTTCTCAAATAATGTTGGATGTTTGCTTTCCCATGCCGCGGCTTAATATTTAAGTGTAGGATAACAATCACTACAATTAATGTGAATTTTAGGCAGATTGATTCTTTCATTTGAACGAACCTTTTCGGACGAGTAAACGTTTTACTCAATGAGGGTCTTTTTTTCTGAACCGGTCGTTGTTCAGTGTGCTAACAAATTCGCACGGTAACAAAGGTTACTTACTTGAGGACGGCACTACTTGTGTGATATATATGCCTGGATGCTATAATCGAATGAACGTCGTTAAAAAAACCGTCGAGAGCTTTATTCTCATGGTTGTGAAATTTTCAATTATGGAGAAAGGAATACGATCAGTCATTTTTCAATGTTTTTGGATAGTTGCAGGGAAGATTTAACATTCGCTTCACTTCTCGTCTTTTAAACAGAAATTTACGTGTTGAATTTGTAGCCATTTGTGGGAGCTTTATCGATTTCTGATTAGGTCCCTTGGTTATTGTCCAATTTTGGCCCGAGTTTTGGTTTGAAAATACTAATGTAAGCAAAACAAAACATCCCGACAAATTTAAATGAGGGATTACTGTAAGTACTCTGCTGTGAGCGATCAGTTGTATTCGCGGTCAGTCGCTTAAATGTCATAGGGCAATGCCTACAACAAGTCATCAAGAGGAATAGTTCAAAAGGCATAAAGCGAGCCTGTTTGCGGATGTGTAATGGCTGTTTACCTTGCAAGAGTCACCACTATTAACATTTTTTTTACCATTCAAGAATTGTCAACACAGCTCAGTGATCTTTTGTTTTGTTTCGGGTTTGTGTTGTGCAGTTGTTTCCTCTTTTGTCTTGGCTTTGGATCAACATTAAAAAAAAAAACAATTTATAAGCGTTCGTAGTATTACAAATATAACCATAAACTACAGAATTTTTCTTCGCGGATGTAGTTTTCGTTGGTATCAGTTTTATTCCTTTCAAGTGAATTCCTTTGATCCATTTATAAATTGGATTTCTTTACTTACATAGAATTGATCGATGGTAGTTCAATTATCAAGTCTGGTGTCAAGTTTCTTGATGAAATGTCTTAATATTTGGACTTTGGTGTGTGTTTTTGGTCAAGACAGTGCAAACCTTGAACTGCATATGCAAATTTGTGGGACTATGCACCGGTGAACCGTGCATCCTATCGGCCTCACGTGCACCGTTTGGTGGAAATTGTTGTAGGAAATTTCCGCTTCAAAATTGCTCACGCCGAATGACGAGAATCACCAATTGTATATTAAATGGAGCTCTGCAGTGTCACTTGAATTTTCACGTAATAGGTTTGCTTCAAAGCTTTGCAATTCTCACACTTAGATTTCAAGTCCTTTGCCGAAGGTTTGAACAATATACCATGGCTAACAGTATCTATAAATAAAATAGGAAATTGTATTGAAAGGGTGGGAGCTGCCAAAACGCATCATGGTTAACACCACTGAAAGCATATCTTAGACTTCATTGTATTGTCCCTTCATCTAATGAAGGCAAAGTGAGATTTTAGTCGTTAGTTCTGACTGAATTAGGCTGGAATTACAAATATGCTGACTGGCTCTGAGCAGCATCACTCACTTAATCAACCGTGGCTGCTTTTATTAGGAAAGCATAACCACATGATTCCTCTTAAACTATTGTGTATCCGTTGTGTGAGCTTTTATCCCTACACTTGTACTTGTATTTGCTCCCGTGTCTTCGAATTATTGATGAGACTGAATTTTTGATACGTCAGTTCAGAAAAATACGTCAGCAGTCAAATTGCACATAGTATATTCTTCAACTAGTGACATATATCTTAAAAAAAAACATGCAGTCCCGTTACAACTGATGAAACGTAGGAACGAGAACAATTTTAATGACGGGACATTAATAATATGTAGACCACTCGTTTCCGGAAGTAATAAAGCGAACTAATACTTTTGTCCTGTTAATATTGGCAACAAAATGTGTTTCTTTTGGAGGAAATATGGACCACAAAGCACCAAGGATGTGGGAATGTTGCTACACATGAAATGTTTTTAAGAGATCACGGTATATGTTTGTCGTAATAAATTACAACTGTATTTAATATTATCTCCAAATAACAGCTACCGTTCAAAGATTATAGCAGCATTTATGCCAACGAATTCCTCATTTTCCGTCTCCATCTTTGGACAAGTCGAAACAGCCAGTAGGAAATGTGTCATTGCTTAGGTCATTTAAATGATAAGCTGCTATCTAAAATTGTCATTTCATTCTGCCAAACCGCAACTGTAATCAGCTGTTATTAGCAAGCAGTACAGGGAGTGCACGATATTTTGTTTACAAGGGCATGCACTTTCAAACCAGAGGAACAATCTGATTAAGCGAAGTATCTTCCCTCAATTAGCTACATTTGTAATAAATCATTTGGTGTTTTGAAATTAAAGAACATCGTTACGGTTATGCGCAAAACAACAACTTCCTCTTTGGAACATGTTGGAAGTCAGCTTCTCCTTCGTGGCATTTGCACCAACAGCTGTCCAGCACCGGGGCATGTTATCTTAAGATAGTCAGCATTGCTGCATTGTCCGTCGTTGCGAGTGGCTGAAAATGTGTTGCCTGGTGATGTTACAACCTGATGATAAATTCCAAGTGAAAAAAACAGGTTTCCGTGACTCGAGGCACTCGCGTTTTCTTTCCAGCAGCCCATGACGTCAATGCTGTCGCCACACCGGACCTGAGCGCTGCAGTATTGGTCTGTTTAAACGAAATTAGCCTCTGACGTTTGTAACTGCTCGTGACAGTTTCCTTTTTGAGTTATTAATCCCTTGTACAATCAATTAGTTATCACGAAACCTCTTTCTTTCCTATCGTTTTATATTTTACAAAAGAAAAGGATAGTTAGTCAACATATCAAACAATTGCATCCTTCTGTTATCTTAAATTTGCCCAGGGAAGAACTGCACGCTAAAGCCCTTGTCTTTCCATGACCTGCAGAATGTTCCAATCTAAATTCTTTTCATTCCTTTGTGTACATATATGTCAAGATTGCTGCATGTTTGGTTATTATTTTTCAAATTATTTGAAAACCAAGAAAAGGAGCTTGCCACACGATAAATGGATAGTGAATGTTTCTCGAAATGTGTTTCTTTCCATTCAGTTTCTCACGAGACAGTTTTCACATTTGTGGTCTTTAGAACTGTAACTATTTCAGACAGACAGATCGCGTGGCAGCATTCTTTCCTACCGTAATCTGCTTTTTACATTCTCGTTGCTGATCAGTAAATAAACTATTCCCTCCTTATCCTTGCCAGGAACTAAAGACACATTTGATGCTGCTTTTTCTAAAAGTATTCTTTTGTTGAAAAAGAGGGACAGGTTATTTATATTCTAAATGATCCTAAAATGCATCGCGGACAATCTTTTAACGTAAATTTAATTTTTTTAAATACTTCAAATAGTTTGATGACCGCAAAAGGGGGAACATTCAGTTTGTGGCCAGGCGTGCTAATGGTAACACTTAAATTGTGTCCAGCATTGCAAATAATTGTCAGCATTGATGTTAGCGTTGGTGTTCTTCTTAAGTTAAGGGTTTCATAGGGGCTTATGTTTACTTGAGAACCAGAGTAAGAATCACACTGCCACTTCTGTTTTTTCCTGAACTTCTAGACAATTGAAGTTAAAAGGAAAGAGAATATTAAGAGAACCCTTCTTGACGCTTCTCGAAAATTGGCAAGTCTCTGGACGTGAAATCCTACTTTTCAGTGTTAGATCTTTTGGGTGTTCGCAGCTCATGCGAAAATTAATCATACACTGCAAAGTCAGGCAATCAAAAAATGTTTTTCCGGGAGAAATCAAAACCGAATATACTGAATGTACTTGGGAACTAGCACTTGAGTGATATGGAAAACAATTCAAAGAAAACGATCAATTCCGCTAAGTTCAGGGAACATTGAAGGGTCAATTACACGAGTTTCCACTTGAAAAGTATGTGGTATCCACTTCCCCTCCCTACCTGCTATGTTTTTTTTTGTTAAAGTCACAGTTCTTTTTTATTTGACCAACTTAAGGACGTTCGCGCTAACTGTTACATTTTGTGTGCAACGTTACTTCGAAGGTAACGCGACTGTAACATGTCACGCATTACTTCGAGCATTAGTGAAGTTTAGGTTTTAAAACCTTTGCAACAACCGTGGACGATAAGTCTTGCACAGTGGTGGATCAGAGAAGATCGTGATCAGTCAAAATTGATTTTAAAATATTTATGAAAGTCAAGTAGACCACTGCACGTCTGATATTCGCGTTGTTTGTTCAGTCGTGCACTAGTCTACTTGACTTTCATAAATACTTTTCAAGCATTAGTGAAAATAACATGGCGACAAAAAACGCCGGGGAAAAGATTCCAGGCCGGCAAAAGAATGGCACATTTATTTCCGAATCATCATGAAACGCTAAAGTGAGCGGGAGGGTGGAAAAAGCTCTAGAATAGTGTAGTGGCTGACAGTTTAGAAAACTCGTGGACGAATAGTTGCGTAAATTTAATGTGGCTGTATTTTTTTACCCTACGAACTTAAGTTCAAAACGAGTGCATGTTTTTGAGGTTGTTTTCCTTTACTTTCGTGAAAATAGAGCAGAACTGTATTTTCGTCCTCGTCCGCTTGAATAGTGCGGACCCGCGTGGAAACAGCCACCGATTAAATTTCACAAAAACCACACTCCAGAAGATAAGCATGACGGCAATGGAGAGATATTATACAAAACACTAACCAAATGATGATGGCGTCTGCTTGAAACTTCGTTGCTATGCTCGAGAAAGTTTTTTTTTTTAATAAAAACCTTTCGTCCTTTCAAAGATGGATACTTTCTTGGGTTCCAGTCCTTCCCCGACAGGTCACGCAAAAACGTGACAAACCAAAATTTTCCAACAGCTTTGCAACATCACATCGATTTTACTCGTTTAGATCATTGGTGGCCCCTATGTTTTTAATCATGAATCACGTACTTTACTTACTATCTACAAAATATAATAAAATGAAAAAAATCCCACCGTAAGAAGTTATCTTTTTTTTTTCTTTTGTTGTGCCATGCCATCGAATTCCGGAAGTGGTTGCAACGGGTAGAGCTTACATACGAAAACCCTCGTCGAGGAAGGACTCTACTGTTTACGACATCCCCAGTGGCCTGCAATTATCTAAAAATCCCACTCCTAAAAACCTATGCACGGAAACCTTCACTGTAACAGTATATTCTTATGATTTTCGATGGATGAGCAGATGACGCTACATCTCGTTATTATGACCGATTTATCGAAATTAAGGTGATTCCCTAGTATTGCACTGCGCATCCTGTTCTGCGCATAACACAGCGTAAGCCCCGTTCGTATTCAGGCATGGCTAAGAGGCTTTATGGTCAAATTTCATGGCTCTTTGTCTCACAAGTCTCAACGGATATTCTAAACAAAAAAATGTTTAAATTAAACCATAAAGACTCGTACCCATGTGTGAATATTGATATATCGAACGTGGCCAAAAACATTTCAAAATGGCGACCTTTCGCGAGGGAAAGCTCGCTATAAAGAAGAATGGCCGTTTTCAGAGCACAGCAGTAAAGAGCAAAACAAGAAACTTTTTCAACTCTCACAAAACAAAAAGTCGAGTGATAGCCTTGATGATGCTAAAGAACATTTAAGTTTGACAGTGAAAGTGAAACCGCGCTATCGGGGAGACGTGTTGTCGAGGGGTCGAGCTTGATTTGCTTTCTGTTTTCTCCTAAACGAGGTTGGTGACCTATCTTTTTTTTGGCATAATTTTATTCTCTTACTGATCTTCTTTGCGCTGTAAAAAAATTACAAAAAATTTACGTCTGAAAAAAAAGTTACAGGAAAGATAGTATTCGTAGCCATCACTCGTGGACACAAAATTGTCTCCTCGAGATCACGCACCCGAAGAACATTCGTAGTCAGTGCCTTTTTAAGACTTGTGCCTGTGCCATAAAACAAACATTAAATTATTCCTTTTGAGCAACACAATTCACCTGTTTTGTTATTTCAAGAATTACGTCAAAGCTGTGCTTCCTGTTCCTGCAAAACGTAGCCTGAACCGATGGAATAAACTTGTCCTTGATAGATGAAGGCGCAATGCTTAAATGAGTAACTTGAGCAAGTTATGTCTCTCAAACGAGCCTGGTGACCTACTTTTTTGATTGCACATTTCGAATCACCATAATATAGGGAACAATCGAGAAAAGTTTTAAAAAAATCTTACGACAACTTCTATTACTAAGGAATCACCTTAAGGCATTTTTCCACTGCCATAGTCGGTGACCGCCAATTTTTATTTTTATTTTTGGAGTAAGTACTTTATGACCTTACTCTAGGAGAGAAATGAAGAAAATTTCACCGTATAAAGATTTTGGCGAGAACGTCCTTAACTTCATTGGACTTTTTGCATCCTTTCAATGCAATAGTTATTTGTGTTTGTAGTTTACAGAATTTTCGTGGACACCAAAACCGAATTGCACGGGCAGGGACACCAATATTCCCTTGGTCTGCATTATGAAAGATCTCAAATACAACGCATGACAATAAAATTTTTAAAGGTTACAAAATTCAAGTTGTAATTTTATGTTCCATCAAAAGGACGATCAAAACCGCCGCTCCTGATTTTATGCATAGGGCTTTGTTATTAGAGTAAATTTATCATCGCGCAATTGGTACAAAGACACGTTATTTCACTATTCACATTACGCGAAATCATTAAGCCTCATTCGGAATTTAATATCCTTTAGGGTTGACTGTGTTTTTCCATCCATGCCTGTCTTGAAACCGTCTTCCTGAATTCACTGAGGTGTCCATTTTCCTAAAAATATGTGGAAAACTTACACATACATACACAGTACAATTGGGACATAGAGACGAAAAATAATTCAGGGTGAGAGGGAAAATGGTCAGTGGTGAAAACCACATTTTGCCATTGTGCTTATGATTTGCTGAGAATATCCCGAACAATTGTTGTTGACCTATCTGATTCAGAGGATACAATTCAATAGCACGAGTGGCGGAAATTTGTTTACTTGCCGTTTGCGTGTTTCCATTCCATATTTTGGAAGTTTTATCCAGGAGTTCTGGTGTGATGTATGAATAAATGTCACTCTTTGGGTGTCTTTTTAAGAAATGTGTAGAATTTGGCCTTGCACTCTTTTTTTATAAGAACATCTAATTTTGGGTTTGAGGCTGAAAATTCCTCTTTGCCTGAAAGCGTTCTTATGATGTTTGAAAAGTTCATATGTCAAAAACTGTTCATTGTCCTGTTACAGTTTTACAGTTCTTTTACCTTTATTTAGTTTAAGTAATCTCGGCTTTCACATGACGTCACGACCGCCATGTTGGTGCCCCTAAAGAAAGAAAAGGCGGCCATGTTGGTGCCCCGACCAAATCCTCCGGGAATTTAACTCTATTATTATGCAAACGCTTCCTTTTGTTTTCGTTGAAAAACATGGCTGTTGATCACGTGAGTGAAAACCAGCAATACTACTCACAAAAACAAAAAAATAACAAAGAAACAAACAAATAAAAGAAAAGAATAAAGAAAAAAAAAACAACGTATGGGCAAAATAAAGACTCTCAGCCTGGATATGTTCTTAAAATTTTGGTTAATCTCAGCCTGAACGTGTTATCAAGAAAATAGTGCTTTTAACAAAATGAACTGTTTCCCTAGGGACCAGTCAGTAAGTGATTTGTTATATAGCACAAAAAGAAAAACGTGCAACAGCAACAGCGGTCGTCGGTCAACATTCGCGGGTAACAGTGCACTGTTACCCTCTGACGTCATAGATTTTGCACTGTTGCCCGCTCAGAGACTTTTGGCGGGAAACAGTTTTATTGTTAGATGTCATGAGACCTCATGTAATGAATGAGAGCGCGCGCTGCTGGGGGAAAAAACTCAGCTATATAACAATTAACCATTATTCCATGAGCGCGCTCTGGATATGAGATGGTAAATGGCCAACAAGGCGCGTAGCGCCGAGTTGGCTATAACCAGTCTCATATCGAACAAGCGCGAATGGAATAATTGTTGTTATTAAAAACTGGATCATTGGATAATGCAATTCGAGAGTTTTGATTGGCTAAGCCATCATGAGTTATGAGCCATTATACCATGATCTACAAACACGGCAAGCATACGCGTGATTTTTTGGGTCTTTTTATTTTTATTGTAGTCTAGTTTTCTGTATTTTGGGGGCATTTTTTAATAAAACAATTATTCCACTCGCGCGTGTTGGATATGAGATGATTATAGCCAACTCGGCGCTACGCGCCTCGTTGGCGCTATCTATCATCTCATATCCAACGCGCGCTCATGGAATGATTAATAATTATCCAGACAGACGCAGACTCAACACAAAAACATTTCTTACCTTTTCGCGTACCTCTAAACGTCGGAATTGATCGAAACTTTCCACAAAACGAAACTTTCCTTTCCACTTTTTCGTTTTGCTTTATTCGGAAAGAAATTTCGCTTTCCGGAGAAAATAATTTTAGCTTAGCAACGCTTAGCACAATCGTTTGCCGTATAAGGTCAAACGAATTAAAGTATATGAGCTGATAACCGAGAAGAAGAAACCAATCAGAGCACGTAAAATGCATTAACCGAGGTTGAGAATTTAATAATATCTGTTAGTATAATTACGTAGGTGATTATTGAAAATTCTCTGCGCTGATTGGTTGCACTTGATTATTACGCGATTATCACCTTAACGTTTTTTTTTTAAAATGGCCGCAAGCCGTTTACTTGAGGTGACAGACGAAGAATTTAATTGATTTAAGAAATGCATATTTTTCAAGTAATCGCCTTTGTAATTATACTCAAACAATTATTCACCTCACGCTTGGTGAATATCGATGAATAAAACTCTCGACTTCGTCTCGGTTTTAATTCATCGATATCCACCTCGTCTTCGTGATGTTTTTTTATTTGTGTTTTCAGTAGAATCTAGGACCTCAAATAAACAATATGCCGGGCAAAAGCCATGTTACTTTCCTGTGGTAATTGTTTAGTCATTTGCTTTTAAGTATACAAGTCAGTTTGCATTTGAATCAGAATGAGGGAAATTGTAATTTTTCCAGTAAAATCGTTTTAAGACCTTGTGCTAAATAGAAATCATGAGAATTAAAAGATCTCGAAGATTATGACGAGAGGCTTTACAGATGAACCTTTCTCACAAAAAGCAACTGACCAAAAAGGAAGAAAAATAGTTTAAGGCAAATTTAATTTCTTGTTGTCGGTTATCTGACTTTCAAAAAATAACTTAGGGTACATCTCTTGTCAGAATCGCCGTGCTTCATCATTAAACTCACTCAAACTGAAAATCAGAGTTTTTCAATTAGCCAGTGACAAAAGACATCAAATTGCAAATTTACTCAAACAGGATATCCCGTTTGCTAATCGGTTTACAATGTACATTTTTGGTTGTGCCTGCGGGGATAATTAGACATTTAACTTTGAGAAATCCTTTTCTAAGTTAAAGAATGGTTTTCCAATTTCTTACGCCTATTTCATTGTTTAACGTGGTGGTCAAAATAATAATAATAATAGTAATAATAGTAATAATAATAATAATAATAATAATAATAATTATTATTATTATTATAGATCGCACATTTCGTTTGTATTACCTCTCCGTTCCCCGTTTTCAAAACGCTCTATCCAGAAAGAGAATCCATGGCTTATTGACTGAGGGTTTAATTAAGGTGCGATATCAATGTGCGGTAATACCACCTCTCTCTATCACGTTCGAGTTGATTACTTTCGGCGTAAGTTTTAAAATCAAGAGCAATCTTTGTCATGGACTTGTCGACTATAACAATCAAGCTATCGTACTGGAATGAGAGTATTTGTTGTGCTTTGATTGCACCTTTAAATGTGACGTCGTTGTGAGAGGTATCGTAACCCTACTAATCTGAGATTTCAATCAACACACCGTGACAAAATGACGGATATTTCATTAAAATGATTCAAGGCAGTAATGGCAATGCGGAATATTCAGCTCGCTTAGCTGAGTGAACATTTTTCGGTGTTTCAAGACCTTGCTTCCTGGTTATTTTCATTAAAGAGAAATGAGAAATGCAGGACACTACTCGCTCATGGAACGCACTGTTTCTTTTTGTAACTCTTTCGGATATGAAAATTGCTGCGTACGTAGTAACACTATCAAGACCTTGCTTTATGGTACAGGGGTCAATTCTAGGGGAGATTTTCTAGATAACTAGAAACAAAAGTAGGTGAAAAGCGTTCACGTGTCACTGGCCTTTAAGTATTTTTTTGTGTAGTTAAACGAAGAAGCAGTCATTAAAATGGTCCGGTATAAACTTTCGTTCCAGTTCTCGTTCTTTTGTCACTACAGCGTGTATTTGCCGTTCCCGCAATCGCAGGTCAAGCGATTCTTGACCTCACTTTTGAAGCGATGATAATCTTTTGCTTGCGCATCTCAAGTCCAGCATGGTGTAGAAATGTATTGGATGGAATACTGATTTTAGGCCAAAATATATGAGATAGTTTTATTTTAACCGTTAGTGATTGTTAATTGTAGGTCGCAGATGTGCGTGAGCTACTCAAGGGTATTCGTGAGTATATCATGAAGACGATCACGATTTACATTGCGTGCTTTCAATGTTGCGACGTGAACAACAATCAAAACAAACGACTGCACGCAAGCGAAGGAACGCCAAATTAAGTTATGTACAATATAGCGTTTTATGGCGTGACTTGTTTCTTCCAACATGCATTCCATCAGATAGGCGCATTATTGAAAACCTTCCCACAATAGTTGCGTGTGTCCTGAATAAGACCAAAACCGAGGATACTGGATAACAGCTTATTGCAAAGTCTTTTAATAGCAAAAGCCTCTTAAGAAATGACGAAGTTTTTGTTTTGCGTTTACACAATAGCTGATAGATATTAAACGGTTTGTCAGTTGGATCTTAGTCATCTGGTGGGGGCGTCAAGCACTAGAATAGAGAACCAGCTCTTGATTGACGTCAGTTGCGTGTGTAGTAGACCGATTTCAGAGATTTCTATTTCTGATCCTACTGTCATTGCTGGTGAGAGTTTTTAACCAACTCATTTGCTTTGAGTGGATGCTTTCAGAAAAACACTCAATACCAAGTTATCTTAAACAGGATGAAGCACTATATCATGCTCTAAAGAAAGATTATTTTTCAACCTTTCCATATTACGCCTCTGAGTCGGAGCCCAATACTCTTGGGAAAAACAAATTTAAGCCTTTTGTTTTTATCTTTATCTGGCACGATAACTCAGGAAAGAAGATGTTTAAGAATCTGGATCAGCATCAGTTCGTATCGAAACCACCTAACACTCAAACAGACCTTTCGCAAATGGAAACATTTCGAGTGCCTTATTACCACTCTTACCACTGCATGATAAACAAGAAACCAGCATTACAAATCCAAAATAAACGTGGCATCAAGAAGAGTGCTTGTTGTATTGGCTGTTGTTTACTCTCTTGCACAAGTGGATATCTCCATTGTAATTCGCTAGTTACATGTGTCAAACACCTCAGTTGGCTTTTTGATTGCTTAACCTTAGCCTCAGCGTATTTTGTTGTCTGTGCCGATTCACACGCTAGCCCAAAGGTTAAAAAAGTTGACACGTATTACAACATGAAAACGTTTGTGTATTTCATTTTCACAAAAGGGTTATAGCAACACTTAAACGGCGCAGCAGTGTTTATTTTTCCTGTGAAGAATCGAGCTTTTGAGACTTCTTTAGAGACCACTCAAAAGAAAACTTCTTAGCAGTACTTGTATGTTATGATAGCCGTTTCCGACAGTATTTTATTTCCGATTGAAGACCGATACTTCAGTTTTTTCGGAAAGGCGTCTTGAGAACAGTAGAGAAAAACACCCTCCTGTTGGCATTGTTGAGTTGTTAGTGCAGTGGGTGGCAACAGGGTTTTGTCTTAAAGCTATGTAATCTTTAATCGCCTCAATTGCTTATAATTAACATTAATCATGAAAATGGGCGGTCCATTGAAACTTTGGCACTATGCATGTTGGCTCCGAAACAGTCTTTTAAGCATACATGCATCAAACTTCATTTTATCTCGAATTTAAGAGTAGCCAAAATAGGCTAGTATCTCCGAGAGATGAAAGCTAAAACAAAAAACAAAAAAAGCAAAACAAAAATAAAGTAAAAATAAAGTGGAAAAAGAAAAAGAAAATCCTAAGATAGCATTGCCAAAGTCACTAATGACACACTTTCCCCGCGGTACACAGAGCCAAGAAGAAATGTTCATTGGGCGAGTTGATAGTAGCAGGTTGTAGCTTATGCGTGCTGTGCAATGGTCTTTCTAATAAAGGAGGTATAAATATTCATGCCAGGATGAAATGGTTTATGGACTAACGGAGAGTATCAATGCCCTCATTTGCCGCAATGGGACAAGACCGTCGCCCGCGGATCACCTCGTGGATCTTTTGCGACATTGCCTCTTGCATGAGATCATATCGATATGACGTCACATTGACCACACCTTAAAGAACTTAACTCCAATTTTGTAAACGTGTATGGCCGCAAAATGAACTAATTCATTTATAGTCTGAATAGATATTGTGAAAGTGTATCGTTTTTTCTTGCATGCACTCATTGTTTGACACTGTAAGCGAACCGTACAAAACTACAAGTGTAAGAGTTTGACCACCTCGACAGGCAAAACAGACCATGAAACTTACATGAGACTTTTAAGAGAAGTTGTCCCGAATCCCATTCGTTTGATACCTTAGAATAGTAAGAATAGTCAGGATGCGTGGGTCGTATAGAATGAAGAGATTCCGTATCGAGCTCTCTAAAGAGTAACACCTTGGTGTTGAGAGGGCTGTTTCTCGAGTGCTTAGTCTAAGGCACTAGGTCTAAACTTCTGAGCCGCCCGTCGTCTTTTTCTGTCTTCCACAAAATTCACGTCAAGTGGATAGCAGCGTTTGCAAAGAAGAAAGCTACAGATTTCTTGTATTTTGCAATTTCGATTCCATAGCTCTTATTTTTGCATGCAGAAGAAAGATCCATGGTTCTGGTATTCGCTTTGCGGGATACCTATGAACAAATTCAAACAAACGGAAAAAAAATTAGGGTATTTGTGAAAAATAATTCTTGCATTCTTCACTTTAGTACTTAGCGCGCGCTCGATGCCTGACGCCGCATGTGAATTTGCGTGCGCTGTAAGGATGCGCAGTAGCAATGGGCGCGAACGTCCTTAAATCAAGAAATCATAGAATTTCTTGACTATCTCAGTATTTTGTGACGTTATTCACTTTCGGTATTTTCGTTTTCGGGTTTTCTGTCTCTTTCTTCATTTTTCGGCGATATTCTCTAAGGAAGTCGAAATCTACATGATTTTACATGATACTGATATGTTTGTGGTCGTCTTTAAATCCTGCCCTAAATTATCTGTGTTTCCTGGCTTGTTGGCTGTTTTTTGTTTATCTTTCCCGGTTGGTGTACTGTCACTAACAAAATCAAAGAACGTCTTCCTTGTCTCGCACGGTCATATCAATTCGATTTGCTACGTTCTTGTTTGATCTCCCTCAATGAAACTGGACATCGAAGTAAATATGACTCTCATATTCTCCAGACGTCATGTACATGTAGTACTGTAGAAACGAAAGGGCAAACGTCTTTTTAGCTTGCTTTTCCTTGGAACAGAGATATTTTTTGACCAAAGAACTAGCACTCGTTTCAGGAATTCCTTTCCTGTTTGTTGCCCCGCCACCTTCTAACTTTGTGGAGTTCGGCATTTTCCTAGGAATTTATATTGATTATTACCCATATTGAGTGGGATATCACACTGACCAATGAAGGCCGGTTTATAAGCCCAACAGTGGCACCCAGGTACCTACCAGGTAGGCCATTGTCCGACATTTGTTCTCAAAGGAACCACTGAGCAGATCGTAAAATGATTTTTTTTTTAGCTTCAAAGGTAAATTATCTGTCCTGTCCTCACTGTGTTTCCCCCGCAACCAAAAGTGAAAGAGGAATCTCAAAATACAATAACATAGACTTTTCGAATATTATGGTACCCTTAGCTCAGATCAACTCGATCACGAGCTCCTAGCCAGTAGAAGCAAGTTTACACCGATCCGATATCTCGTATATACGTACACCAATTTTTATAAGCGTCACGAAGTGTTCCCTTGTGCTCTTCCTCCCAACACTAGTAGTAGTAATAGTAGTAGTAGTAGTAGTAGTAGTAGTAGTAGTAGTAGTAGTAGTAGTAGTTGTAGTAGTAGTAGTAGTAGTAGTAGCCGCCGCCAGGTGATCTGATGACGTAATTCGGAGGACTGGGGAGAAAAAGTTTTAACTCCGTATCCCACAACCGCGCGCGGCCTTATTTTCGAATTCAACACGGCAGAGGCAAGGTTAGATCTCGTCTGTTCTACTTGAATATTCATTCAGTAACAGGAAAGGCGAGAGAAACGGAATGATCTGTTATTAT
>NC_090885.1:58053966-58058966 GCF_036669925.1 Montipora capricornis
ACACTGCCCGTTTAAGCTACCAGCAGTAAAACACTGAATCTTAAACAAAAGTAATCGCTTGATGTTCTCAACATTAGACTCAAAACTACTAACCTGCAAGGTTTCTAGATTAGCCAGCCCATTAACACTTGCATTTAGTTCTTGCCCCCCTCCTTCTTGTAGGGGGGCAACTTCAAGTTTTTTTACTTTTCCCCACGATTTCGCCAATGACTTCGGGAATGAAAAGACCTCATGTTTGTAAAGCCGGTCCGAGGGTCTTTGCTTTCCACGGTCACTGTAACAGCCTTTTGCAATTGGCTTGCATTAGCTGACACTTGCGAGATTTTGTTTGAAGCTTTTATATTGTTAAGCTGCTGCTGAAGGTCATCTCCAAAGAGCAGTGAAGTGATTGGTACATTCGGAGAGCACAGCCCCGCGTACTCCTTCTTGAGGCTACAACTAGATCTTATCGCCTCGCGTCTTTTTAGTGATAACTCATATTTGCGTGTGACCCATGCAAGCCAGAGCATTGGTATGCCGGGAAGCCAACCATTTCATCAAGGTTAATTTTCTTGGCATCATTTTGGCGGGCCTTAAGCAAAATATCAGTGCATTTTGCAATGATAGTGCCCACCTTAGAGACGGTAGTCTGAGTATTTGATGCTCTGAGATCAACTCGTTTGACTGCATGACTCATGTTTGTCCGTATTTCAGGGTTCACATGTGGGACCACCACATTATCAAGGTTCCCGGGTCGGGAATGTTTCTTGAATTTTTCAGAGAGTTTATCGGAGTTTAATTTCTCTGACCATCTCTTATTGATGAGTTTGGCGAACTTATCCGATACCCCTTGGTCAGTTTGCTCGTCTTTATTTAGATCATTTGCGATTGTGTCGAGCAGACCATCTTTCGACTCCCATGTCGGGCAACTTGTCTCTCCCGTTTTCAGCAGCAACTGAACGGAGAGGCGCGCTCGCGTATCTCACGGGATTTCCTTGTGACATAGACCGGTGACGAAATAGAATTTCCCAACTTTCTCTGGGTTGTACTAAGAGGGAACCACCTCATTTTTTTCGCAAACATCCAATTAGGTGCTTCGTCATGCCGTCATCCAGTCTCTTAACCTGCAGAACAAAACGGTGGTATTTATCAAATGAACAAGTTTTTCGAACGGATGACACTCGAAAGGCCTCGAAAGGGTTGTATGCCCTTGCTCTCCTCCCTAACTTCAACGTGAATCGTGTCCCGGAATACAGACAATTAATGTCTCAAAGTGTTCCCCCAAATGCTGCTTCTCAAGTAAGGATAAACAGCTGCATTTACCCTAAGCCAAAAATAACGCTAGCTTTTACCTTTACCTTATTGTTGAAAATAAGTAGCAAAGGCTTAGACTTTATGGCACTCTCCGTGTTGGATGTCAAAACTGGGGGTGCATCTAATTAGCTGCATTTCTGGACACAAGTGGAGGCGAATAGTGCGGTGGGCTTGGGGTTGTTAACTTCGATGCATATCGGCTTTCCTGGTAACCAGAATGAATGCTTAGCGCTTGCTGCCTTAGCCAGAATTAGGCGTTTCTTGAACGAAGTCCTTCGTCTCTAAATGTTCTTCCAATGATTACGGATAACGATATGCTCGCTGAGTTTACTTGGTTACACGAATAGTGCCCCTAATCTTCCTTGTCCTCCATTTTCAACATCCTATAGAGCCACCCATCAAGAGTGTGTAAACAGTTACGATAACCTAAATATAAAGTTTGCCTATCGTTGTAGATGAGTAGTCGATTCATATTAAAATTGAGCGTGCTATGATCTTATTACTACAATTCTGAGAGAAAGTCTACGTCAATACAACAACTTGGCTGTCGGGGGTAATTTCTCCTTCAGGATGATCAGGGCGACGTGAAATATTCAGTGTCCGTTTTTCCAATTGCAATCATCCTGAAATTTTGACCTCCCTTATGCCGCTTGTCTTCGTCACTCTCTTCTCCTGGCCTAGTAACTTTGTTTCCCTAGAGAGGCGAAAGTCTGCACCCGATTTTCGGTGTCTCATCTTACGTGCCAAGAATCGAGTGATTTGTACTCTTTCACAAAACCTCCTTTTTTAAAATCTAATTCTGCATAACTTACACATAGTGTTGAAGGTCTTGCAGCTCACGATCTTAACAGGTATGCTGGTTATAATGTGGAAATGGCCTACGGTAGGTATGAAGAGTATATGGAAATGTCGTTTATATGAACTGTGACGCTTGAATTTTTCAGGTTTTCCTTTCGTTACTTTTTGTGTGGGTTTTCCCACACTTTGTCAGCAACGGCGGTGTGGCTGGCTTTGCTTGTATACGAGAGCGAAGTGTTTTTCACGTTGTCTCTATTAGGAAGAGAGAGGACCCAGGGAATGAGAATGAATGTTCGTGTGTGGCGGCCATTACTTTTCTCGGCTGTTGTCATTTGGTGAATTTCGACTTGTTTTCTCGTTCTCATTTACAAGGTAAGGAGAGGTCGTCTTCCTTTCAGACGTTTGTACTAAGCGAGTTGTGCCAGCTGAGCTATATTGCAAGGAGTCATGCCTTCAATTTTATATAGGACAGATACAACATAATGACAAAAGTAGTTACGATTAGTAATTTGAGGTTTCCTCTTTTAACTACGATTTGCTGACACGTTGCGTGACGGCGCCAGTTTCTGTAGATTCGCAAGTTAAAAAACTAATGCCTTCAAACTTCCTGTCAAAAATTTTCACATTTACTGGTAATATTAAAACAGAAAAACTAATTAATTTACTTAACTTTTACTTTACTTTATTTATTTCACAGCAAAGAAGCAAATTACAAGTATGCAAATACTTAACTATGACACTAAAAACAAGTATGCTGTTGGAAACCCACAAAACAGAAATGAACTTCCCTAACAAGTGTAGGCTACCAAAAAAAAAAAATAAAATAAAATAAAAAAAAAAATAATAATAATAGTACTAATTAAATAAATAAAAATTAATTAATTGATTAATTAAAAAGTAAAAAAAAAAAAAAAGAATGTAAGATCAGTCATGGCGATCGATCTGAAGACAAAACAACTTTAACTCTTGTTTGAACTTAGAGACTGAGTCACTTTTTTTAACAGTCACTGTTATTTTCAACTGTTGGAAAAGTATAGTTTACGTACAGATTTGTAAGCTGGAAGCACGAATACTCTTTGCTGACAATTGCACTTGCCTGCTGATTTATTCAGCTTTATCATAAACAAATTCTCCTCTGCTACTAGCGACTGTTTCCAATATTTCCGCTTATTCTCTTTTTTCACGCATCCCACAATGCTTCGCGCCTTGGGGGGTAAAGAGAAGTTTTTTATTTGGTTTCGTGTTACAGCGCTGCGTATGAACATGGGGAAAAATGATTACTGTTGCGCCCCTGGTTGTTCTGATACTAGAAAAAAGAAAGGAGAATTGCAGTTTTATCGTATTCCAAAGGATATTAACCGAAGAAAGGTTTGGTTGAAGAGAATCCGTAGAAAGAACTTCTCGCCGACTGACAACACGCGGCTCTGCTCCGTGCATTTCTTTGGAGGTCAGAAATCTGATGAAATTGACAGTGTATCCTACAATCGATTAAAAAGACAAACGCAACTAGATTTATTTTGACAACGTTTCGACATCGTCCAATGTCATCGTCAGGCAATGAATTTTAATCGGATGAAGCATAACTTATAGTACAAGAACAATAGAATACTGTATACTATTAATAGAACGCTAACAATAAATGTGAAATCTAAGTAAATAGTTTTGCCCTGACAGAGTCTGACTGCACATTAAGTGATGGTTTTAATTCTTTGATGTAGAACATCTCATGAATTAAGCAATCAAATTTCGATGCGCAATCTACCAGCAATAATAATAAAACACCATTAGAATCGCCTTGCCATTTATTGACCAAAAACCAGCCGATATTGTGAAGCGCCAACTTACTCAGCTAAATAAGAAACTGGATATAGATCTACAGCCAGTTTTTGTCAGCCGCAAGCTCGAGGATGTCCTTAAATTCCGTGAGCCCAAACCATCTTTAGTCAGCCAACAACTAGTCGTCTACAAATTTCAATGTGGCTCGTGTGATGCGAGCTATGTTGGCTATACAGCTCGTCACTTGCATCAACGAATTGAGGAACATAGATACTCAGCTATCGGGAGGCATCGCCTAGCAGATCATGGCCAAACAACAGCACCCCCAGCGGCGAGTTTTAGTGTCTTAAAGAAATGCGCAGAATTAAAACCATCACTTAATGTGCAGTCAGACTCTGTCAGGGCAAAACTATTTACTTAGATTTCACATTTATTGTTAGCGTACTATTGTATATATTATTCTATTGTATATATTATTCTATTGTTCTAAGCCCAATTTTACGGCAATAAAATGATTTTGAGCTGTGCCTTTTTTCACTGACCAAAAAGTATTAGTTTAATTAGAGCATGAGAATAGTCTGTCCACACAAGAAAGGTTAAAATTCCAAAGTGAGGGGGGTGGGCGGTGGGGGGTTGAGAGGGTTATTTTATCAGGCATTTTTTTTATAAAAAAGAGTTTGTTTCTTAGAACAGCCCTTCCCCCACTTATTCCAAGATGAAACATGAGTGCCAAGTAGAGGTGTTTTCTGAGGGGTGGAGAACAAGGTAGTGGGGGGAGGTTGGAGCCTAAAACCCTCCGAGTGGTATGGATATTATCTGCATCAGTGCATCAAAACAACAGTAACTCTTTGCTCAGGAAAAACATGAGGAGAAATTACTTGCCTTTGCAAGTAGTAAGCATGCTGTTCAGCACAGGGACAAGACAACTAATTTTTTATTGAAACTTCCTATTCATTACAATGTAACTAGCAACAGGAAGGTGATAGAAAACTTCCCCATGCCCTGGCCACAAGTGGCCTATGCAAGGGCTCCAGGTTGCTGAACCTGGCCAGCAGAAAGCAGGACCAAATACTGGCCATAAATCAAATCAAACTATTGCAGATGGCATAAGGCTCAACTTACCCACTGACCCC
>NC_090885.1:58063966-58073966 GCF_036669925.1 Montipora capricornis
GGGATCTTTAACGTCCCACGGAGTTAATGAACAAGGGTTGTGAGACGGGACGTCCGGCTTATCGTCCTTATCCGAGAAGACTAGAGAGTCTAACCATTTGCAGATGTAATTACAAAGGCAGCACTTTCTCCTCAGTTATTTAAAGACCCCCGAGGGTTAGTCCGGCCGGAGTTGAACTCACGACCTCCCGCGTGACAGCCCGGTGCTCAACCAACTGAGCCACCGGTGCGCGGTGGGGCTTGCGGGGGGCGGTGGGGCTTGCAACCCCTTTGTCTCATGTCTGTAATCTCATTTTTTCTTGCAGCGTGTTTCCTGATAAACTCAAAATTGCCAAGGTTCTTCCGATTTTTAATTCTGGTGATCCTTCTCTATTCTCTAACTATAGACTTATTTCTATTCTCCCATGTCTTTCAAAAGTTCTCGAGAAGCTGCAGAACATTACTTAGTGTTTAGGTTTCTCAATCATCATCAAATATGGTTTCAGACCACTTCAATCCACTTCCATGGCTATTCTTAAACTTGTCAACTACATTTTTGAAGGTTTCGAAAACAATGAATACAGTAGACACCCGCACATAAGAACTTAGGTTTTTCCAAGTCGGGCTAAATAGGTTCTAACTGGAAATGGTATTTACAGTAGTTTTAGGCTATCTATGTAGGTTCTCAAATTGGTTCTTATTTCCACAAAAGATATCTACTCTATGACAAGTGGCTTTAAGGGAAATGTAATTTTTCTAGATATTTGCAGTAATAACAATAAAGCATAACTATACAGCTTATTTTGTTCTTTACATGTATGTCCTCAATGTTCTAGACATGAAATCATGATGTAAAACTGTAACATCTAAGATGTGTAGACCTACCAAGCCTGAAAGCATATTTACAATGAAACAATAGATGACAGAATTCTCATGCAAAATCCACATAACAAATCAAAGTCGTTGTTCCAGTCGCCTGAAGTTTCAAGGTCGTTTTCTAAAATAAGAACCTGTTCAATTTTTTTAGGTTAACAAGGTTCTTATGTGAGAGGGGTCCCTAACAGGTTCTTAAATTCTAAGGTCTTATATGCGGGTGTTTACTGTATACTAAAGGAGTTTTCATTGACCTTAAGAAAGCGTTAGATACTATTGACCATGAGCTCCTCATTGAAATTTTTAATTATTATGGTATCGGTGGTGTTCCCTTAGCTTGGTTTGCAAGGTACCTAACTAATAGGCAACCATATGTAATGATCCGTGGTCACATTTCTTCGAACAATAAGGTTGTGTGTGGGGTTCCCCAAGGTTCAGTGCCTAGTCCTCTCCTTTTTCTTACTTATATTAATGATTTTTTCTCTCTTCTAAATATCTTGCATTTATTCTCTTTGCTGACGATACAAATGTCTTCTATCGTCATAAACACCTGCCTGCTCTAATGAATAATGTTAACCAAGAGCTTCTTCATGTTTCATAGTCGTGGTTTCATGCTAATAAGCTTACTATTCACATCATTACAAAGTTCAGGGGCACCCAACGTCAATTTTCTGAAAATAACTGTTCGGAAGACGATTTGAGATCTAGAATTTTCGGAACTTTTCTTGTAAAATTTCTTGCTTGCCTGCCTGTCTTAGGATTTCCAACATCTAAAAGATGGTATAATTGCCCATTTTTAACGGATTTTTACCCTAAAAAGCTCACCTAGAATTTTCGGGAGCCTTTTTTCCGGCTGAAATTTTCGAAAAGTTAAGTTTTGATCCCTGTAATTTTCGGATCACTAGACTTTCAGCTAGGAAATCCAAACAGATGTCTATATCTACATATGCCTATATCTACCGTTTAAATACTAAAAGACGTTTAACCATGCTATGTCTAAGTGGTTTTGACCTATATTCTCGTTGGGTGCCCCTGAAAGTTCTTGCCTCTACGTTTTCACTCTAAACCCCTCTTTTCTAAACTGCACGCCTTTTCCCTATACATTCATTTCAAATCTCTTGCATTGTTTTTTCACATTTCAATAACCTTCTAGGCGTTTACCTCCTGCTGTGACGGTCTTCCCCTCTCCACTTTAATTGTGATTACCATAATTGCCAAACTCTTTCTCACGTACATAAATCTTACACTGAATAACTTACATAAATCTTGTTTAAGGTAATAAGTTGCTTTTTGTCATCAAGCACCTATTATTTGGAGTGACATCCCTGTTACTGTACGAAACTGCCGTATAATCAATAATTTCAAAAAGAGTCGAAAACGTATTATTTAAGTCCCTGACTGTGGGACAACATGTCACTAGGACAGTAATTATAATCTTAAATTATTTGTAAATCTCCTTGACAATTTGTATTACGAGCGTATATGTTTGTGTGTATTTGTAGTCGTGTGTCTAAATTCTTGCCAGTATGTACGTAAATTATTTCCTCTTTCCCTGCTGATCATTTAGCCATTTAAGCCCCTGGCTTTGGCTCTACTCATGTAATCTTTACCTGCCTGAAAATAATGATAATAATAATAATAATAATAATAATAATAATAATAATAATAATAATAATAATGATAAAAATAAAGAAATAAATAAATAAATAATAATAATGATAATAATAATAAGAATAGGATCGGCAAGGATTCTTAGGAAAGTGCTGGAAATGTAGGCAGGAGAGGAAAGTACAATGAAGGACGCTTCTTGGTTTCCCTAGACAACTGGTTGTTGCCCGGAACCAATGAAAACCAGATTCTATCTGAGATTATTAGCAATAATAATAAAAATATGAAGAAGGAGAAGAATTCTAGTTTTCGGTTAATGCAAATGAAATCTCGGTAACATATCCTTGCTCCTGACAAAGCAAGGGCTTTTTATATGTGCAATCTTGATGCTTAATCTCAACTTAAACTTGGAAGAATTTTCAGATTAATACTATCTACCGATATCATATATTATACATGAGTTTTTTACCAATAAATGATGTACGTAATTAAGTCCTAACAAGAAAGATCCTGATAAATTTACTTTTATACCTTGTTAAAATGTTTGATAAAATATGCATGGAGCAAATTTAAATTTAGTTTCATAGAGAAACTAGTAATTGTGACAAAAGGTGCAAAGCTTACGCTCTTTCGTTTAGTGGTTGTTGGTTGGTTTTACTCCTTGAGAACTACGAAATTATTCATTTGTTTATAACTCTTGCTCAGGTATTAATTTGTCTTCTTTGCTTTTAAACTGCAATTGTCTCGCATTGCTCAACTAACTGAATTAGATACTTCACGGTGGCCCGTAGGTGCCATGTTTGCCAGTTATCATTTGTCTTTGTATAATTCGCTCAAATATACTTATCTCTACCCAGTCATTTTGCCGTACTGTAAAAAAATTCCTTTGCAATATTTAACGTCCACAGGTGTTTCACTGTCTTAATTTGTAGGGGAAAAATAAGAACATTTGGGAAGGAAAAATAGCCAGATATGGATGCCCACCGGGTGCCTTCTGAAAGGGCAAGGCAGATAAATACGTGAAGATCCTATCATTTATAAAGTAAGCAATTACTACCGGTAAATTTAGTAAGCCGTCAAACGAATCAAAATGAGACGTTTAGTCAGAATTTGGTTAATTTACTTACTATTTCAGCTGCAGAATTTCTCGCTTGAAATTCTCTTTTGACCGCGCTAAATGGGTTTTAGCCCGGTGAAGAACTGTAATGATGTAACCCAAAAATTTACGCAAGAGATACGGTTTACAAAAGTGAAAGCAATGACTCGGAATTTTTCCGAGTTTATGTCTAAATAAAACCTATCATTTCACTTATTCCCTGAGCTAATGCTTAATGACACATTATTTTTGTGACTACTATTCCACTCTTCGTCATTTTAGTCCTAGCAGTATCAGCAATAATTTGTTTGTCAAAACAAAGCGTCCGAACTAGTTTGGCAAACTGCGCCCGAACTAGTAATCCGAGCATCAGTTTGAACGCCTCTCCTGTTAGTTCTGTCATTTGGTTTTTTTTTTTGTTTTTTTCGGTCATTCTAGTTGTAATGTAGGGGTCATTTCACCAAGTCTTGTGATATTTTTGAGATAGGCTTTAAATTACTCATAAGCTTATAGGATACTTGGATAAGGAGGTTTCAAATAGCGGGGTAGAACTTTCAGACAAATGATAACGAAAGGACTCCGTCGAACACGATGAAGGAAAAAAATGAAGCCAGCGTCTGGGATGACATATTTTATACTATATCAATTACAGCGGAACAGAGACAAAAATGGACTGCGTCGAAAAACGGAATATTCAAGAGCATTGCGCTTGTCCTTAGCTGTCAAATATTTACCTTCGTTGCTTTGTCATCCTCTGTAAATATAAATTGCACGCTTCACGTATGCAGACCAGGACAATCTTACTTTGTGAAAAACGGCACAAAATTTTTTTAGATCATGAGCGGCCATTTAAAAGCTGAGTTAGACTGAAGTATATTCTTAAGGGTAGAAGAGTCTTGCTGAAGAGTATACAGTAGAAGAGTATACAGTTGAAGAATTCCAGTTGACAATTTTTTGTTGTTTATTTGTGGCAAAGCCGCGCCGCCCCTCTGCATAAACTTTGTTATATTAAAGACAGCGACTAAGACGCTGGTTAACAAAGGTGAAAAAGTATAGCTTACATGTTGTTATATTAAAGACAGGGACTAAGACGCTGGTTAACAAAAGGTGAAAAAGTATAGCTTACATTTAAGCATAAAACAGTTCGGTCTTCGTGACTTTAGACATTTCTGTTGCAATTGAAGTTTAAAGTGGTTAAAACCTCAATCTTCCCGGTTGGGTGCATGTGGGCACTTCGTCTTCTTTCTTCTAGAACTGCACTGAATCGTTTTGGGACTGGCTCAAACATGTAAGGTAGATTTATAAATATAAATCCACTGTTCGCATTTCAGATATTCAGTTTAGCGGATTCATTATCTCAAACTGGTATTTTCTAGTACAACTCGTCAGATTCAGAACGGCCAAATTTTCATTCCAGTCTCGTAACCTTCAGCTTTGCTAACAATGTTATTTAACCACTGCGTTTGTTGGCTGGAATTGAAACGCCTTCCAAACAATTTTGTGTGTTTCCAAAGTGGCTATTTCCTCTAAAATAGGGCCTTCTTTCTATACTTGTGTTCATTATTCAGCAAAAAATAGCAAATTTATACTCTCCCCTTGAAGTCTGCAGAGAGAATCTTAATTTTAGGCGTGGTGGGCTTTTTTATGCAGGCCATTCAAGCAAGAAGTGCTGGAAATGGAAAAATGTGATATTCATATAGGGCCTGCTGTCACTTCTTTGCCAACCTGTGTATTTCGAATAATTTAGGTATGTGGTATCGTTATGTACAGCAATATTGTATAGCAAGCCCTGTTTACGTTACAAATCACACAGATCGTTGTCACAAGGCTCTATTCCCCTTCCATTAGTCAAAATTACTGGATTGTCTTTGTAATATTACCGACTTATGATGTAGTTTGCTCTTTACGTTGACTTATCAGTGGCACCTACTGACTTTTGTCTCTTCCCCACAGCCATGAACCTGTTGCGAGAACTTAGCATTGATTATTGCTTCATCTATAGCCATTGTTGAATTTCTTAAGCCCCGTAATGCCTTTACCATGGACACCAAGAGGGAAAAGAAAAAGGAAAGGAAAGGAACTTTATTTAAGTGTCTAGTCGTTCTAGCATTCTAGCGTTCTAGCATTCTAGCGTTGGCGCACAATAATTGACGACACTGTGAACTGGAATTAACAATTAACGCAAATCATTTCAAAAGGAGAGGGGAAACCGGAGTACCCGGAGAAAACCTCTCGGTGCAGAGTAGAGAACCAACAAACTCAACCCACATATGACGCCTAGTCTGGGAATCGAACCCAGGCTACATTGGTGCTCTCACCACTGCTCTATCCCTGCACCTCTGTTCCGACTTTTATCGCTTACATTTTGGCGTGTATGTTACATGCGTCCCCGGTAATTTTGCATTTTCACCTCATCCTCTGTTGTCACCAGTCAGTCCTTTTGGAGAAACTTGTACTTCAGCGATTCGAGGAAGGCCTCTTTCTCTGCAGTCAACTGTCAGCAGCCACTTTTCTTTCATGAGTCAGTCATGCTGGCTTTGGGACTTCTTGATTCCAATCGGTTACCTGCCCTTTTTTTTTTCAACTTATAAAAAAACGTTTTGTGAAAAGGAAAAAAATTGGAAACATTAGCTTATAACTGCAACTTTGAAGTCTTGTTGCCTATTAAATGGTCAGGTCAAATTAGCTATAGTCACAAATTTGGACAATTGCAAAGCTCAAAATTACTATCAACAAGGGTGAATTTGACACTCATTCTCCAAATAAATGATTCTAAATGTTTCAGAAGAATCAGCGGTTGACTGGCCGTTTAGTAATTAAAAGTCTCACTTTGTCGAGGGAAACTGAACGTAAGGATTTGGTGAATCCATGCAGACCGACAAGCCAACTATGGCATGAGGTTAGTTACAGTAGAAGTCCTTCCATATAACATTTAAACTACCCTTAGAGCATCAATTTCCGGAGTGTAAACGCAATATTGGCTCTGGCATTATTTCTCTGTTGGAGGCATTTGATGAACTTGGTGGATTGCTTCAAAGACACAGCAGGACACAAGACATGGCTGACTAAACACTTTCAGTTTTCAAAAGATCAGTTGTTTTAAACTGCACTTAGCTTCTTGGTTTTGTCACGGAAAATGAAATTTAACACTGGGGCCCTCAGTTGTATAAAACGTGTTCATTGGTTTCCATTCCTCAAGTTAATTGGAATGAAAGATTTAGCTAACAATATGCCTCATTGCTTTGAATCAGTGTGCCAAGGAAAGGATCGACATAACCGTGATATACTGTTATTCTACTGGTTGTAAAACTTTCCTAACAATTTGGTTTCTTGTCTACTTGGTTTAGAGGAAGATTGGCCACAGTAAAGAACACTTTAACTTGTCTTTCAAGTTGGCGACTCCATTAATGATAGTTGTTTTTGGTCATTTACAAAACACGCTAATTTCTCAACAAAAAATACCTCACTCTTACTTTCTCCCAGTTTACCCATTGCTTTGTTGCTAGTTTTACTGAACGTTTGCATGACATTTTGAGAAGTTTTATTTGATGTCCTGGTTGCCAGACCGGTGGCATTTAGTCACTGACCTTTCTTCTAAATAAATGCTGCTAACAACTGCGGATAGTTGCGTCATATTTTCAATCGGACTATTCATAAGTCCTGTTAGGATCATTGAGTCAGGAAATACCGTGTTATCTACGCAGTTATGTCATTTTCTTCGAATTGTCATCTTTCGGCTATCTTGGAAATCGAAAATCTTGTGTTTTATCTTAAGCCGGTTGGACAGGTGCTTGGCAAAGATCACAAATCTCGTTTTAGAAGTGAACGGTCTATTTAATGTTAACCTGAGAAGTCACTTTATCGTGAAACGGTTCAATTGGTTTTATTCACAAACCTGAGTGGTTATATCAATCGCCTTTCTTGTTTTCATTGATTCTTCTGTCGAGTGTTCTAACTTTTGAACAATGCAACTAAAAACAAAGAAATCATGAGATAAAACTTTCTTTGTTCTCATTTGTTTAATTTTTATGGTTTGCATTTGCACGCTGTTTCTTCGCTTTTTGTATCAAGCACGTGTTGAAGAAGGTACATGTCAAAACAAACCTGTAGAATTTAAAAACACGCATCGAAAGTTTTAAAATGGTCATTTCGTGAAATCGCTTGGCCTCTATTACAACCATTCTTCAGTTTCTCATATCACACTGTGTCTTAATCTAGCTGTTAGCTTATCAGTACCGGTAACAAAGCTTGAAATTCCACCCAGCCTGAGAATTTACCTATCTGTAAACAAACAATTGAGATCTTTGTTCAAAAGGTATAAGGAAAGTGAAAGATGCTGACAATAGATTTGCTTCTTTTGTGTTGGAAAGCACTCGTTATTCTTCAAGGAAATTCAGTGTTTATAGACTAATGTGTGTTAATTGAACCCTGGGGTGACACGAACATTGCCGGGGTGCCCAATATTGTATATATATATTTTATAACTAAACATGACAGAACAATTTAATTCATGATCGATTGTGTTAAAATAAATGCGGTGGAAACCTCAAGAAAAATTGTACACTGTTTAGTGAGTTGTATTCTGCTCTCAGTGTTGTTGGGGTTCCGAACTTTGGAAGGTTAGATATCTTCAATTTCTCTTTATATATGATGGTGTCAATGTATGATGGTTTCTATGCAATATTCCGTAACAGATGTTCCGCCTCACATTTTTAAAGAAGGAGTAGCTTAGGTCAATCGAAGACAAAATTGCCCTTTTAGTAACTATGAAGGTGTTTGCCGGAGCTCAGTGGATGATGCCTGTTTTCTACTTCTCACCGCTTGTTTAGCTTCTCAAAAAAAGATAATCAAATAGCTTTCTTTGTAAAGTTTACTTTAGAGTGCTCGATTTAGGGACCACAAAGGGCACTCGAAAATTGTTTAAATAACTCTGAACCTCAGTGGCTTTGAAAAGAGAATTCCGCACTCCCGCCGAGGGTATTTTACCCCATTTTAAGGAGTCGTTTTTATCAATTGCCCTTCAGCTGAGGAGCAATATAGCTTAGCTACGACACATCTGTTTTCAAAACTAACGCCCTAGCTGATTTGTTGTGGTTTATTGAAAGTGGAATTAAAATTAAGAGCAAATGATTTTGATGGGGTGATTAAAAACGTTCTGTACGCTAGTTGAAGTGGCATAAGTGCAAAGATTGAGACTTTAATGTGATAGTTTTCTGCTCTTAAGGTTGAAACAAAAATTAATCACAATCGCATCATGTAAAGTCGTGGCAATCTTATAACGCTTATCTCTCAAGTAAATTTGTCCTGAAATCAGCATTTTCCATAGTTTTTTTAGGTAAAGACAATTTTGTTTGGAGTGAAGCGCTTTTTAAACGTATTTATCGGCAAAAAACCTGAAGAATTTGAGCTGAATTTTTATGATTATTCCTTTTTTTTTCATTGTTAAGTGCTTTGTGTTGGTGATTTGAAGAATCTTTTGGAGGGGAAACCACAAATTTGTGGGTTGAAGAATGGGTGTGAAATGATTCCAATATTTCTCGCAGCTTTGTTCGTCTTTCAGGTCTCCTTTCTCAATAGTAGTGCGTCCGTGACGTTATGATTATTATCTGAAATAAAAGCTTGGATTTGGAGGCATAAGTACTTTATCGTCTCACTCCATCTTCGAAAATGTTATAAGGCAATCTGGTTAATCATTATTAATGTCCTTTTTGATGAGGATAATGAGGGGATTAAGTAATATGGAGTTTATTTTATTAATCTTAATTTCTTTTTTAAAGTCTTCCTTGTCCTTGATTTTGAAAGGTGCAATCTAATTACCTTTGCAGATAGCACTCAGAACAATTGGTTACTTGGCGGTTTTGCCAAGGCTAACGTCTTGGCGAAATTTCTTGAATTGAGCTCAAATAGGATATTTGTGGTTTGTAATCGGCTCAGTTATTGAGGTAAAAATAGTACTTACTGACATCAAAATGCTATCCAATGTAACCCACCGACAAACCATTCCATATTTCACGGAGGAAAACGTAATTTTTTTCTCTGAATATAGATACATTTTATGGCAACTGATTGTTATCAGCCTTCACCATTATCGTAATATACTCTTTGCTTATATTCTTTGGATTATACCTGGATGACAAGCTTTAGTGAATTCGTATGTAACAAATAAAATCAGTTCTTTGAACGAAATTAACCAATAACTAATTGTTTCGTTTGCCTAAAATGTGATTTATTTTCTTGACTTGATTACCTCCTTTTGAAAACAGGCGGTTCAAAGATATTTTACCTATTTATTCAAGAACAATCAGGTAGGTATATGCGTTGTAATGTTCCGATTCCCTTATTCAAGTACTCGAGGCAAAGTTAAAGAAAAAAAAAACATCCTCATTTCTTGTGTTGATGTTGCATCGATGGGAGGAGTGACAGGTACTGAAATTTTTTTTTTTTT